>NC_058034.1:19889688-20189688 GCF_019176455.1 Solea senegalensis
GGACGACATACTATACAATGACTTTTTTGTCAAAATTTGTACGACATACTATACAATGACTTTATTGTCAAAATTTGGACAACATACTAAACTATTATTCTTTTTTCACATTTTGGACGACATTTGACATTTCTGTGCGATTTTGGACGACATAAGTCTCTGTTGCACATATTGCAAGGTGGTGCAGAAACACTCACATAGACAGAGCTAACAAAATCATTATTTCACTCAAAATGCGTGAGGTGAAGTAACTATGACTTTTTTTCTCACTTTGGACGACAAACTAAACTATGACTTTTTTGTCAAAATTTGGACAACCTACAAAACTATGACTTTGGACGACATACTAATCTATGACTTTTTGTCTCATTTTGGACTACATACTAAACTTTGACTTTTTGTCTCATTTTGGATGACATACTAAACTGCAAGCTTTTTGTCAGCCCCGGACAGGCACTAGATATGACTTTTTGTCAAATTTGGACGACATACTAAACTATGACTTTTATTTCAAAATTTGGACGACATACAAAACTCTGGCTTGTTTGTCTAGTTTTGGATGACATACCAAACTATGACTATTTGTCTAATTTTGGACGACATACTAAACGTTGACTTATTTGTCAATATTTGGACAACATACTAACTATGACTTTTTTATCAATATTTGGACAACATGCTAAACTATGACATATTTGTTAAAATTTGGACGACATACTAAACTTTGACTTTTTGTCTCATTTTGTACGACATACTAAACTATGACTTTTTTGTCAATATTTGAACAACTTACTAAACTATGACTTTTTTGTCAAAATTTGGACGACATACAAAACTCTGGCTTGTTTGTCTAATTTTGGATGACACACTGAACTATGACTTTTTATCTCATTTTGGACGACATACTAAACTATTACTCTTTTTCACATTTTGGACGACATACTAAACTATTACTCTTTTCTACATTTTTGGACGTGCACACTAACTATGACTTTTTGTTAAAATTTGGACGACATACTACACCACGACTTTTTTGTCTCATTTTGGACGACATACTAAAAGATGACGTTTTTGTCAAAATTTGGACGACATACTGTGCCGGCATTTTGGACGACATACTAAACTACTTGACTTTTTCAAAATTTGGGCCGACGCCGCCTGGCTACCATGACTTCTTTGTCAAAATTTGGATGACATACTACCACGACATACTATACAATGACTTTTTTGTCAAAATTTGTACGACATACTATACAATGACTTTATCGTCAAAATTTGGACAACAAATTAAACTATTATTCTTTTTTCACATTTTGGACGACATATGACTTTTTTGTCAAAATTTGGACGACATACTAAACTATGACTTTTTTGTCAAAATTTGGACGACATATTAAACTATGACTTTTTGTCTAAATTTGGACGACATACTACACAATGACTTTTTGTCTCATTTTGGAGGACAAACTAAACTTTGACATTTTTGTCAAAATTTGGACGACATACGAAACTATGACTTTTTTGTCTAAATTTGGACGACATACTACACAATGACTTTTTGTCTCATTTTGGACGACATACTAAACTTTGACATTTTTGTAAAAATTTGGATGACATACTAAACTATGAGTTTTTTTTGCAATTTTGGACTACATGCTAAACTATGACTTTTTTGTCAAAATTTGTGCGACATACTAAACTATGACTTTTTTGTCAAAATGTGGACGACATACTACACAATTACTTTTTTGTCTCATATTGGACGACATACTAAACTTTGACTTTTTTGTCAAAATTTGGACGACATACTAAACTATGACGGGCCACACGGTGGGGTAGTGGTTAGCACTCTCGCCTTGCAGCGAGAAGACCCGGGTTCGAGCCCCGGTTGGAACAAGGGCCTTTCTGCATGGAGTTTGCATGTTCTCCCCATGTGTGCGTGGGTTCTCTCCGGGTTCTCCGGCTTCCTCCCACAGTCCAAAAACATGCAATGTGGGGCATGCATTGGAGGCAATGTGGGGATTAGGTAAATTGGACACTCTAAATTGACCGTGAGTGTGAGAGTGAATGGTTGTTTGTCTCTAGTTGTGTGTGTGGCCCTGCGATGGACTGGCGAACTGTCCAGGGTGTACCCCGCCTATCGCCCGATGTAGCTGAGATTGGCACAGCATCCCCCGCGACCCTCTGGTGGAGGATAAAGCGGTTAGATGATGACTGACTAAACTATGACTTTTTTGTCAAAATTTGTGCGACATACTAAACTATTACTATTTTTTCACATTTTGGAGGACATACTAAACTATGACATTTTGGTGCGATTTTGGACGACATATTAAACTGTGACTTTTTTGTCAAAATGACAAACCTTAACCTTAATCATAACCACAAATCTTGAATCTAAACTCAAACAGTTGTTCTGTCTCCATGAGGACTCCCCGTGTTTTTATGCCACAAAAAGGTCCTAAAGTCCCACTCTACATGTCGACACTGAGCAATGCTGCAGTATTTTCATTGTTGTTTTCCTCACCTTCGCCTGCTGTCGAGTCCTGTGCAGGTCAGAGTGAATGTGTTTTATTTATCGGACTATCAAGTCTATAACTTGTTCTCTGTATTGTTTGGATCGCTGCTGTCAAGTACAGAACTCTTTCTGTCTCTGAAGGCGTCTCAGGATGTTTTTCTTTCTCTCTCTTCTGCCTGTTTCTCTCCACGTTTTTCACTTTCATTCCGCAGGAGAGCGGTCGTCTCTCGCTCAGGTCAGATCGTGTTTCAGTGGCGGGTTTGCTGGACATTGATGTGACGCTTGACGTCGACTTGATGCTCCCGTGTTCGCTGGACGACTTTGGTCACAGAGCTCCGAGCGACTGACTGTCACAGCAAATCTGTGCACACAAGGACACACAAAGACACATTTTCACAATGTTGTCATGTTTGGGTTTGGTCCTTCTCAAAAGCTCAGCGAGCTGATCGTACAAAAGGGCAAAGGATTATTTGTATGCCTCGTTCTTCATCTTAAAACGGGCTCTGCCAAGCAAAACTATCAGATCTGACTGAGGGAGCGTTTGTGTGTATACAGCAGCATCACAGGGACAGGCGGAGAGGCAGAGTTATCCAATCAAACTGCTGAGGTTTTTTTGAGCAGTAGAATTTACATTTCCTTGTATTTTCTGTCATATTCCAGCGTCGCTGTGGCCTCTGTCTGTATTAAAACATAAGACAAAAGACTTCCTGTGTGCAGCGTGGGAATGTCACTGTAATCTAAACAAACAAAGAGAGTCATGTGGAGCTGATGGACATTAATGTGTGAAAGTTACACGATGCGGCTTCAAAGCCTCTGAGTGCAGAGTGTTTAAATGTCTCCACAGATGTAAGAACAACAGACAGCTCATCAGATCATCAGCTTAAACTATGGAACTATGTGAAAAAGCTTGAAATGAGGATGGAAAATAATTTTAATTATATCTGAGACTATTTCTGCTGCTATTTCACCTGTTTTGCAGACAATGTTAGGTTTAGGTTTCATGTGTTTTTCTCATAATATTCCAGAGCTGGTGCGGTAGACGTCTGACAAGCAACGTAAAATAAAAAGCTTAAAAATATAATGATCATGCTGAATAAACACTGGATATGGACTCAAAAGCACAAAAGCTCCTAGTGACTGATCTTACATACGGACATTGACGCTTACCAGTGGGGCAGGTGATCTCAGAGGAGGGAAGCAGACACTGAAATGAGAGGCAATAGTAATTATTTCAAAATAAAACAGAAAACAGGACACAAGGCTACTCAGGATGTTACAATAATGAGATAAATAAGAGCGCTTTCCTGGTTGTAGGAGACATATATTTAATCGTTTGTATTTTCTGGGTTTATTCCTCCAGAACACCAGGGGGCAAGCCGATCCACTTTTCTATGTTGATAAAAGCATTAAAATGAGAAGAAATACTGGAACAAAAAGAAATCAAGGGACATTTAGAATAGATAAAAAAATTGCGATTAATTGTGAGTTAACTATGACATTAATCTGATTAAATATTTGAATCGTTTGACAGCACTAGTAATTACGTCACATAAATGTGATCCAGGCACAGTGTGGAACACTTACTCCTGAGGTTGTGATGTCCTGTGACGGAGACAAACACCTTCTAATGTCTGTGAGTGTTATGACAGCTTTGTTGCTGTCAGTAAATACACCGTGTACTCAGTGTTAGTGAAGGAAGAATGTACAGTACATTAGACACACAGAGTCTGTGAATGCTTTAAGAAAAGAACACTGAGGACTGAGGTTGATTTTTATTTGTGGAGCGGTTGTCATGGCAACCTCACATGACGTGAACGAGACAACAACATCCCCCCATTATGATACCTCTGAAATATAAATGTTTTATTTTGGAATGAAAGAGACCAAAAGTTCAGACCTTGCCACACACACACACACACAACACGACCATATTTGTCCATATTTCCAGGCGCTCACATCGATTCCAATAAAATCACAAGACAGTTTAGTTTTTAAAACTACTGCGCCCTCAACTTACAGTTGTTACGTGACCCTTTTATTTTTAAATGCTTTGTGTTATTTCCCCCGCGTCCCATCACGTTCTGGTTTTAAACTCTCCCAAACCCCCAGCTCTCTCCGTGTCCTTCTGGATCTTCCTGCCACTGTGTGAACTCGCCGTGACCATGTTACACAGCAGACACTGGGGAACTATAAAAGTGAGAGTAGAGAGTCGGATGTGCTCGTAGACGGGAAAAAGAGTTCACAGTGTGAACCTGTAAAGACGGGGACGAGGAACGCTGAGAGACCATAGGAGGCAATCAGGGGAACGAGGAATCTGTTGCCTCCATCACCTAAATTGAGGAACTGTCAGTGTGTGTACCCAAGTCCCTTCGCCTTGTAGTGAGGCTGATGGCTTGTGTCTCCATGGCAATGACAGAGGGAGAAGGAAGAGCGTGGAGGTTTGTGGGGACCCATGTGGTGATATTCATTGATCTACACAAGAAGGATGACTCACTCACTCACTCACTCACAAAGAAAACAAGTGGACAGAGAGGTGAGAGGATACAAGGACAGCTCAGAGCCCCGGAGTCCTTCACGTTTACACTTTAAATCACACTTTTCATGTGCACGGACTCGATGAAGCCTGATGATGACGAGCCTCGTGGGCCTCTTTGTTCACACTCCATTCATCACGCTGGCATTGTTCTCCGGTGAGCTATCGTCTCTCTGAAGGTGAGGGTTTCTACGCCTGAGTGAGGGGTGTGGAACGTCCGGCATCCGGCCCTAACGTGGGACAATTGAATCTGGACAAGAGTGAGACAAAAGCGCAAGACACAACCAAGTGTAACTAGGTGAAAGCCAGCGTATATGGGTATTCAGTCATGTTATGTGTTGATCCAGGTTTAGTGTAAAGTATTGAAAATATACATGTGATAAGAACCATGTATCTACTGCCTCTCTGGTCACACACCTGCAACTACATTTGATATTTGCCATTGGCTTCTTAGTTCAACCTCTTGTCCAATCAGCACACAGCTTGTTGTCCTAGACTCCTCCCCCCCTTTTTTTTTAAAATAAAAGCCAGAGCTACAGTATGTCTTCATCGTCTTTCTGACTGAGACGCTCGTCACATGGAGCAGAACCTCCACCTGGTGGGGATTTTTCCACACAGGCGCAGGTGGGACTTGGTGTCATATTTCACTACCAGACCACGCCCCCTCACTGAGCTTTTGAAAGTGCAACAAAAGAGCACTCATGTGAGGGAAAAACGACCGACAAAAACAAACAAAAGTACAAAACCTGACGGGAAAAACACAAGGGGGAGGGGCAAGTTACCTGAAAGACAACAACTAAACAAAACCAGTACATCCATCAACTTTAAAATACTCAATCGTAATAAGATGAAAGAGCTTTCAATCGAATTTCGCCAGGTTTTTGCCGTTGTTGTGTTATTCTTCAATGCAGCGGCTTCTTTTACATTCCCGTTTATTAGCTGCAGTGAATGTGCAAAGCCTCCAGACTCTGGTCCAGGTTTCGATTTAGACCGATTTCATTCAGACTACAGTCAGGTTTTAGCCTGACCGCGACGTGTGTCACTCCTGATTAAGAGTTAAAAGTGTTTATGATTGAACATAAAGTGAGCACCAGAGAAATCCTCCCGGATGATTTTACGCTTGATGTGAATGAGTGTTCGGACTTTACAGCCTGTAAAAACATAATAAAACCAGAACACGCAACAATGTTCTGGGAGAGCACGGAACATTTGTGAGCGTGAGCGGGGGAAAAAAAAGAAAAAAAGTTTTGGAACGGCTTCTCCGGAACGACGCTCCCGAGAGATTTGCGATTACACGATTAGTCACTTATTCACAACATCATTGAAAGGACAAGGATTAAATAAATTGAAATGAATGTACACAGACTGTGAGACTGAAATGTGTTTACATTTAGAGGAAGAAGAAAGAGTGTAATTGAATAAAAGACAGGAAGACAGAAAAGAGAAAGAATGACTCCACTCACTGATTATCTGCCAGGCTTTTAATGCCTCACAGTGTAAAGCGTTCCTTCTTTCCTGCTTTCTCACTCCATCCTTCCATCCTTCTTCCTCCAGCATTGCCACAGCCTTGCTTTCAGGTAGGAACTCTGTTGCCATGGTGATTTTAATCGCTGTTGTTGCTGCAGCGTGATTGGATGGGGAGGACCTGGTCCCGCAGAGATGGCACGTGCATTATTATTTACATTGTATGGTTAAATGCAGTGTTTAATAATTTAATCCATCATTTATTCTCTTAACCTTGAGGAGACACTGGACGAGAGGCACCGACACGTCATCAACACACCGGGTTTTAAACCGGTGACCTCCGTGCTGTGAGGCAAACGCGCTATCCACCACGCCACTGTGTGAACTTGTTTACGCCACGGAAAATCATTTATGTCCATCTCCATGTTATAATCTCCTCTCTTCTTCTGCCTGAAACATCCACATCAGATCGCCTCTGCGGTTGTGACTGTCACGGTATTTTCGATTATCTTCATAATCAATGAAGTTCGCAAACATCCACAAACCAAAATGATTGAGTCTTAATGATTTCTTTGTTATGTGAAGCAAAGGAACCAGAAAATATTAAAGAAGCTGAAAGAGGACTTGTTTTATTATAAAAAACACTCAAACTGATTAATCGACGAGAGAATTATTTGACAATTGATTCAGTCATTTATATAATGTTGTGCAACCTTATAAATGACATTGAATGGTGTGATAACACGGCATTAAATGTTTCTGATATAAATATACGTATATGTATATATATATACGTATATATTTACATATATATATGGTTATACATATATGTGTGCATGTGTGTCAGTTGCATCTATAGAACATCAACAACTCACACACACACACACACACACACACATACACTTTACAACCACCCCCAACATCCACAATTAACCCCAGCATCCACATCCCCTTTGCTTTGAAATGGGCCAGTTGCTATGACAACCCCATACAGCAGCAATATTAGCCCCCTTCCTCCAGAACTCAAAAGGAGGATCAATTAGTGATGATGTCACTGCGTCGTCCGAGTTGTCGAGCGAAAACCACTCAAATTCCTAATTGCGATCCTTCATAGGGGGGCTCACCGAGGCCTGTGCATACGTGTGTGTGTGTCAACGCGTATACTCACACACATGCACGCACACACACACACACACACACACACACACACACAGAGAGAGAGTCGATTGTTTCTTCCTTCTGCAGCAGCTCAGGCTGAGACATGAAGGCAGACTTGAGGTGCTTGAGTCACCACTGCTCAGTATACTGTATACGTGGGTGTGAGCAGAAGACACGAGGAAACACAAGCACAAGGAATTTTGACTTTCTCACGTGGACCAGAGGTGGACGAGTCACGGTGCTTCTCATCGTCTTCCTCTTTTGTCTCCAAACTCCTCAGCAGAAGAAAATGAGCAGCTCTCATTTTTCCTTTTCCAACAGAGCAATAATTGTGATCATAATTCACCCCCCCTCCCCCCCCATACGTGTGTGTGTGTGTGTTGCTGCAGAACACCACAGAGTATGCACGGAGGATATTTAAAAATCAATATCCTGTAACATTCAATGCACACTTCACATTATTGCACCTGCTGAGTGACAGCTGGTGCAGGTTTTAGGCTTTTAAATCAATCACAGACCAAGTGAGTGTAGAAGTAAGAATATACATTTAGAGTCTCCCCCCTTCTTCTTTGTGTCCATGTGTCATCACAAGTGTTTGAGATTTAGCTCGGGGGGAATTAAGATTAATGGAGGTAGACTAATTAATCGTGTGGGCTCATTAATCCAGCCAATAATTACAATTGTTTTAAATCCACCTCTTATGATAAATTACACATTTTCAAACTTGATAAACGTCACTAAACTCTATTTTATTACTGAAAATACTGATTATAATTCCACTGCAGTGCAAACATCAACTGTTTCTACCATTACTATGTTTAAACGTACAGCAATGTACAGAGGTGCTTTTTTTCAGAACAACCTATAGACAATCTGATGAAAATGTTCTTTCATTTTCACCAACTGTAATTGGAAATTGAATTTGTGAAATTTGTGAAATACGCCGCAGTTCAGAGTTCATGAAATGAAAGAAAGAACAGTCTAATCCTGTGGCTTCTGCACAATTATTGCTACTTTATATCACAACTGAAAATGCAAAATGAATCATAACATTTTTTAAAGCCTGAATATGTGACCTATAAACCCCCCCACCCCCATGTCCTTATTAGGAGTTGTCTATTATTCCCACGGCAAATTACCATGGGTGCCCCGTGCCGCATGTAGGTGCACTAAGGGTTAAAAAGTTCTATATTAGGGGCAGCCCATAGCCAGGCGGAAAGAGATCTTGGCTTGTGACTAAAGGGTTGCCAGTTTGAGTCCCTGCCAGGTCAAGGGCTGGGGAAAGGTACTCCAGATCCCCATTGCTCATTGTTAATTGGACACTTTAAATTGACTCCAGGCCACATCTAGTGTACTCCTTGTTCTGGTCCCAAGCCCGGTTAAATGCGGAGGGTTGCGTCAGGTCCAGGAACAGCATCCGACGTAAAAATCTCTCTGCCTAAACCAATTTTTGGGGCAACCCCTAAAGAGGAAGCAGCAGAAAGACCAAAAAAGTGTAGAAAAATGGGCAAAAGAAAAATCTGCATTGATTATTGGCCATTGGATGCCCTGATTTCTATTGGCATCATCCACAGAAAACCCACTTCTGAATCTCAATGGGAAAGTCATCTTGGGGAACCTAGGTCTGGGGAATCTTGGGAGGCTAAAATCTGCCCGTGACATGGATTACTATAATTCAAGATTGTGCATTGCATCACAACCCATTGGACTAAACCATGTAAACGCATCCCAGCAAAGTCACATACTGTACCCCCGTGTTCTGGTCTATAGACAAACTATTGTTGTTACACCTGAGCATTTACGTGTAACCAGGGCACAATTAAAGGGTATTGCTTTTCTCAGGTGGCCAACTTTAATCAAACACCCAACAGAAGACACAAAGACGTATGTTCCACTGTTACTGTTATTGCATGTTAGAGTTATTCAAATCTCCCAGATGTGTTCATGATGTAATGTGGGAGCTGTGGGCTTGCCGGTTAGAGTCCCTCACATCCAGTGGATAAATGGGTGTGCGTCAGGAGGTCTCTGCCAAATCAAATATGCAGATCATCTGCTGTGGCGAGCCCTGCGGAGAGGAGAGGCTGACCGCAATTATGTAATTCATGATGTAATGTCAATAAAATAATGGAAGGAAATAAAGAAAAAACCGCCTAAAACGGCGACAATTGACAGCAGTCTTTCATTTACTCGAGAGCTGAGAAACTTAAAATGTTCCTCACATTAACACACTAAGAAAAGTCAAGACAACTCATGATGATGATGATGATGATGATGATGTTCCAGGTTGTATGAGAAGATCCAACATGCACTTTGTTTAAAGACACCTTTTAGGTCTTTACACGCGCGCGCACGCACGCACACACTGTGCCATTACAGCATTTTTGCAGGTTCATTACATGTCACAGTCAAGCGAGCTAATCACACACACACACACACACGCTCTCTCTCGTGTGTGACTGGATTATTTAACACAACACGTTTATGTCTCTCATCCATCAAGCGAAATTGGATTTCAGCTTCCTCGCGCGCATGTGTGAGTGGAAGTGGAAGAGAGAGAGAGAGAGAGAGAGAGAGAGAGAGAGAGAGAGGATGGGGAGGGTGGTGGAGGTGGTGGTGGGCAGTAGTTGAATTGAAATGCTTGGTGCATTCTTGTGTTGAGGGAGAAGCGAGCAGTCCTCCTCGGATCCGCGCGGTTGTGATCCAGCCTCTCCGCACAGAAACGGTCGCGTCGCGTGCAAACACGCAGCGTTCACTTTCAGTCCCATCTGAATTTTCGGATGGAAGCTGCCACCGGGGATCCTTCTTGCACCCTCGCGGCTCCGTGTGCTGGGTTGATTTGTCCCCCCTCTTCCACCTCCACCTCCTCCTCCTCCTCCCTCTGCGGAGCATCCGCCGCGCACAGAGTTGCATTTGGAGAGAACGCGCGGGACACAAACAGCGGTAAGATCAACCAGAGATCGATTCGTTTATGAGCAAAATGTGTTATTTTGGGATTCAGGTAATAAAGCTTGTGGAAAAGGTCTGCAAAGAAGGTAGAGAGAGAAAAAAAAGAAAGTCATTTGCGTGCCGGTGATCTTGCGGCATGCGTGTCGCTCCTTCCCATGCGCACTGTGCGCAGAGACTGCAAATATTTGTCATCAGATTCCACGTGAGATTATGTATGTTCTTTGTATTTGGGAATAGAAGAGGGGGAAAGAAAACACTCACTGATCCACGGAGCGTGTTTAAAAATGCATGACCCATATACATATATAATATATATACAGTATATATATGAATCCATATGCATGAGGAGGTTCACTCTTTTAAACGCTGCTGAATATTAATGATGCACCGACAGCTCATAATATGTGATGCTCATGCTGGGCTTTGATCAGCTGCTTCCTTTATGTGACACTCTCTCAGTAAATGATACACACAGAGCACATCATTACACCACTGCTGCTCTGTCACATTGATATTACTCTTAAGGTTCTAATAATTCTGGCTCCTAGAAATCCAGGCCTTTGGGTGAAAGCTGCACGTGAGTGACCTTGTAATTGCTGCCCACTGTCGTGGAATCATAGTCGCTGCTCTGGTTTTTCCTCCCTGGTTTGGAAAGAAAAGAAGAAAGAAAGAAAGAAAGAAAGTGGTTCACGCAATTTATCAGCTGTGCGTGTGTAGGCGTCCTCTTGCTCACAATGTAATGTTTATGAATGTTTGTGCAGATCTTATCTCTGGAAGTATAAGAAAGAAAGAACGGTGCATGTCGGTAACTCATTTTCTGTTTGGACGGATAACATCGCCCCTGCAGCCATTTGTTGACATTCTTAATGCTCAGCTGCAGCCTCATTCATAAAGAGTGATGAATGAGTGCCACATATCCTCCACAGATCCTCATCCAAGGCCAGATGGATGCGATTAGGACCGACTGCTTCGAAAAACCAAAAAAAAAAAAAGGTGATGAAATCAGTTCATGTGGGAGAGATGTTTTCAGATCCAATCACCTTCACTTGACAGCACCGTACGTGTGTGCACGTTTGAAGAAGAATGGCTCAAACGTGCAGTTCACAGTTCACATCTGTCTCGGCACAAGCGCGTGTACGTCGGTGAGACGCTGCCACTAAAACCCCCGAGACAAAACATCCAAAGCACATCCAGAGTGTGCCGATGTCTCCCCTCGTCTCAGTGACACTGACATTTAAATGGTGCGATTAAGCCTCGTGGTGCTGGCTGGCCCTGAGCGGCAGAGGGGAGAACATTAAGCGTCGTGCCCACTCTCGGCACGGCGGCCTCGCAACACGCCCAGCGTCGTGCACGAGTGGACACGTCGCGTGTGTATGAACACCCGTGCAAGACCTACATATGTGACTGAATAGATTTGAGCATTGGTGTGGATTATAGTGACGTGTCTGGTCTGGAATAACCTTTACCTAGTCCCATCCTCATGCTTGACGGTCAGGGACCATGGTAGCGTCCAGTATCGGTCTCTTCCAGTCCTTCCTGTTTCTGGCTCTGTGCGTGCACTCTGCCAGTGGTTTACCCATCCAATCTCGGATGCCATCCTTGGTTGTCTGCCGCGGCTCCTTCTACCGGCAATAGTCCCCTGTAGGAAAGGTCCAGAGGACATTACAAGGATCAGATAGATTCTGCGATACAGTGGTGCAGTGGTTTTTCCTGCCAACATGGCAGAGTAAACAAACGTCAGTGTCAAATACCAGCCTGGTCTCACAGAAAAAGAACCCCAAAACATGGCCTTTTTAATTTTCTGCAACAATGCTGCATTTGTACGGCCCTAAAAGAACTTGGAATATGTTGTTCTCAAGTTTTAGTTGGAAAATTCTCATTCGTTCCTCAAGCAGCAGACCAGTGTTAGAGCAACATGAGACCGAATATCACATGGTGTCCTCCCAGTGTGTTTTAATGGCGCAACACATGAGATGCTTTTTAAGGATTTTATTGTGTTTATGCTAAAAAAAAAACCCCGATGATCTTTCCAGATAAGATAGTGGCCTTGATCTCTCGCAGATCATCACTTGATTTATTAAAAGGTTATCATGGTGTCGTTGCCTACCCTAACTCTAAAGGTTGGCATCTGGTTTATTGGGATAAGAAAGCACAAGAATGCAGAATCACAACAGCGATGCGAGGTGGAGGGAGAGTCACGACTCAGGGTTCAGTGCCTTCAGGCCTCAGATACTCAAACAAGAGAAGATCTTTGCATATAAACTATGGTTTGATCACAATCCAAGGGTTTGTCCTGTACATTTTCCATGAGAAATAATACTCTTCTGTGATACTGACAGTAGTTCATCACACCGATATGCGTTTGTGCTCGGGGTTGAGTTGAAGCGACTGCAGACTCTCAAACAACAGAAACCTTAAGCCAGTAACTTGTATCTTCAGCGCTGTTTCACCCAAGTGGTGCAAAACACACGGGTCACTTCCGCGTGACGAGGGCCTCGTCATCCTCACCACGTTCCCACGTGGAAACGGCTTCACATGCTCGTGCGTGGCCATCTCCGTCTCTCATTCCATTTCAGTTTTCCTCTGAGCTCTGTGTTGTCTGTGATGTGTGGCTACCATATAACCTCAAGCACATCTCCATGGTTACCATCATCTCTCTTTTGTAGACTCAAACTCGAGGTTTCTTTTGGAACACTGCAGAAAATGGGCAGATGAACCCTGATGGGGAATTTCCACTCTGTGGACATTCAGATGGAAGAAAGTATGACCTGGTACTCATGTACGTGAATAAATGATTGGTCATGTGGATGATGCTGATTGTGTTTCTACTTTTAGGGGGAAAAAGGTCAGTGCACAGCTCGTTATTCTCCTCATTCAGGAGCTGGTTCTTCGGGTTCTGGTCCAGTCTGAGTTTGGATTGTTGAGATGATGTGAGATGTCCATTAAGATTCTCAGTAATCCAGGTCGAAGTTCTCCAAAAGTGTGAGCTGATGAAAAACTATAACTTTACTGTAGATGAACAAGAACCTTCGCAGATATCTGTAGTAGTTTGTTTGTTACTAGGTAATCACTGAACACACTTTCTGTCTCTCTGTTTACCAGCGTGACCAGAGAGCGGCTAATAGCAGGTCAGAACGTTGCTGTCACAGAGAACACTAATCTCTGTGGTTGCTGTGGTTGTGTTGAGTCCAAATGCACAGGATCCCAGTCTGATGTAGTCTGTTTAAAACCAGCCCGAGGGCAACATACAGTTCATGCGTTGACATCACTGACTGGGAGATTTCATTTTTCTTTTTTGAGGTCCGTCCCCAAATTGTTTTCCTGGATCTTCTCAACGTTGTAGTTTGAATGTATGTGGAAATGTTTTAAATAAAGTTTTATTCATTTAACAAATCATTCGTTCGTCAAGATATTATGGCTGTAAGTTCAAATTTTCTCTTGTCACAATTTATGTTGTGATTCGGGTCAAAAATGTAAAGTTGTGGAAACACTGAACTTATTACTTAGTCATTGAACTCTTGTTACAGTACAGTGGATATCTGATGTGGAAGCTGAGCATCATTTTTTTTAATTAAAATGCATGTGTAATTAATTTATGTTTGACAGGCTATTAACTTATTTATTATAGAGTTGAATTATTGAGGAGGACAACTTGCAAGTAAGTGTGTAGACCTCCACCAAAGCCACTCCTCTTTTTTGACAATGCACCAACATAATGTGATCATTTCTTCCTTGGGCCATAATCCCGAGATTATTTCATCCTCATCCACCATTTTCCTTTAGATACTATTCCTTATACATTCATGTTCTACTTTTTTAATATATAGTATATCACTGATGGAAAAAACAGTATCCATTGTACATCTGCATCTGCCTCGTGCTGTAGCAAAGGTTCATAGTCTCTGCGATTGAATCATTGATTCATTGTCAATTCATAAAACCCCCCACTAATTATTAACTTTAATTGCCTCATTAGTAACATTTCTTAAACGTAAATATCAAAGAGTGAGATTCAGATAACTTCATTGATCCCAGAGGTGCAATTCATTTGCAACTTTCACCCCCGATTACAGTCACACGAGCCAACAATCAATAATGTGACATGAAGGGAAGGCAGGGATCGACAGACACAGGCCAGTGAAGGACAAACAATTAAGCTGCTAATAAGCAATTCAAATAAGAAACTAAATCACGGATAAGCAGACATTTGTTTGCTGAATTGTTTTCCTCATGATTTTATGGATGAAATAATCTACAGATTCACTGACGATGAACATAATTGTTAGTTACAGCTGCAGAAGCAGGTGTGATCCAGCTGCTTCACATGCTGTTTAAACAATTATCTTTTTTTTTCTATGTGGCTCCCTGAGGGATTGTGGGAAAATCAGGACATAATTGGAGCGAGAAACCAGGACAGTTTCTCTCTATGTATGTAACATGTGCTCCTCCCTCTCCCTGCCCAAAATAATGAAGACTAAGTCATGTCTGCGTGTATTAATTCCTCCCATAGTCTAAATATAGACTTGAGTGACTTACTGTGAGGTTCAGTGGGAATTAGTCCAACCCAGTGTTGGATTAACACGTGAGATGATGATTCTGGGGGCGACAGGGAACAGTTTATTGTCGTTTTGGTTTGTTTTTCCCTCTTAAATTCTTGAGTTTTTGATGTGGGTAGAGGAGTTAGCGGTGGTTCAAGTGAGAGGAGGATTAGTAGGTGCGTGCCTTCACAGCAGCAGTTGTCCAAACCCTGGTGTCCCGACAAAAAACCAACACAAAGACGCAGCAGCGTTAGGTAGCTCGTGATCGCTCCATCTCTTCCTCTGCATCCCATCACTGGCTCTCTATCTCTCTCTCCCTCTCTCCCTCCCTGATAGGTGATCATTAACAAACCCTCGCTTCTCATTTCCTGTGTACTTGTTTTCTCCCGAGAGGAACCGTCTCTCTCTGCTCTCTCTCTCTCTCTCACGACACCAACACCCACTCAAATTCTTAAGACATTTTTCCTCCCTCTCTCAGCTCTGTGCACTTTTAATGTCTTCATTTTCCTCTCAGCAACTTTGCACAGAGGGTATGTATTGATGTCTACGAGTGCTGTCCGACTCCACAAAACGTGTGTGTGTGTGTGTTTAGTTAGGAGAGGGGAACAAGCTTGTCTGTGCGTGTGTGTGTGTTATTTTTAATTATGTGTGTGAAGCTTCAAACATTACACACACTAAGGCTGACAGTGTTGAACATGAAAGCCACAGAGACTCATTAAGCCACTGATTACAGCTGAGGGACACGAGTCCTGAGCAGCTGCTACACACACACACACACACACACGCACGCACACACATGCGCACACAAACGCTTAAAACAAATGTATCCTTTTTTACATTTAAAGGACAAGATATGTCTCTTTTTTTTTTACGGATGAATAAGACTCAGCCTCACCTGTGGGCGTTGATATTACCACCCATTATGGATAACTCTGTGATATGTAGATTTTCAAGAGATTGTATTGGTGGAGGAGGTGGCACCTGATAGAACAGTGGCTAGCATTGTTGCCTCACAGCAAGCAGTGCGAGATTGGTTGGAGATGACTTCTTTATGTAGATGAAGATAGTGTTAGGAAGAACTTTGTTGGATGGATATTTAGTTTCAATTAAAGTCACACACACACTTTCCAGTATGGGCATCAAGGTGAGGTCCGAGCGAAGGCACTATGGATGCGAGGACCACCATTTCTGCTATGCTTACAGATAAAAAAGGCTACATTTTCACACCATATGACGCCCTGACACCAGTTTCCACTTCAGCTTCTTAAAAAATTGAATTTAAAAAAGTCACGTTAAATCAGTATCACCATTGAAGTGAGGAAATTCTCAAGAGGGAACTGTTGGATTCATTTGTGACAACATTTTAACTACTGTCTTCCTAATGCACAAACACACATACACACACACACACTTGCCACTTTTCTGAGGACCTCTCTGAAACTTTGAGAGAAGCCTAAAAACAGCCTCTAGAGGCAATTACAGTGAAAATAAAGTGAGGACCGGCTAATATTACCACACAATGGTAATTGTGGTAATTGTTTTTTTATTTGTTTGTTTTTTTAAACCCAAGGTTGTACAGCAACCTTGGGTTTCTTTAAAAGCGCTTTATAAATCAAAGTCATTATCGTTATTATTCTGATCATTATTATTATTATCAATAATAATAATACTAATAATAATAATAATAAAAAGGTCCTTATTCCAAAGGTTAAAAAATCACACTGGGTCTCACAAAGATAGCTATGCCAACACACTCGCACCATCAATGGTTTCACAGTTTACATCAGTTTCCTGTTTTCTGAGATGTAAAGTGATGATTTTCTGTGCTTCTGTACTCAGGCACTCAGCATAAAATCCTCTTCCATTTTTCTATGGAAGAACATCATCATCAGCAGCTGTTGTTGTGGTGGTGGTGGCTCAGGGCTGGCAAAGACGCTGCAGACGCCCCTCATTCATGTCACGTCTAGCAAAAATATGAATGAAGGTACTGTGTTTGTGCAGCGCTGTGATGTATTTGCATTCAGAGCTCAGGACTCAAAGTAATACAAGTAGAAGAGTTTCCTCTTCAACTGTTTCTGCTGAAATATAGACTGGAGATGAGATTTTTAGTTCAATCTATGTGGAAAACGTGGGAAACTGTTAATGTACTGTTATTAATTTAATTGTGCAATAATGAGACACTTATGACTGATAATGTACATGCATTCAATAATATACACTTTTTGTAAAGCAAAATATAATTTTAGATTAATAATTGTCTTGATCTATACACATCTTATGCTACAGACTGAAGACTGTTTTATTATTCATCAATGTTTTTAAGGAAATTCACTCGTTACAGCAGCAAAAACAGTTAAGATTAGACAAAACCCAAGACGAGCAAGGGTTAAAGAAAGGTAAAAGAAAAAGCCATGGACGTTATAAACATGGAATGAAGGCGAGAGAATATTGCACGTTGCAGGTAGATGCATAAATAAATACAGTGTATTGTCAATGAGCAGACTCAGTAATATAAATATTATAATGATTCAGACACAGCAAACGTTGTGGTTTATTTTAGATTTTATTCGATTATATAACACAAAACTGTACCGTCATCTATTTTACCTTTACAGATTTCACGTCACACCTAGAATTTTCTTGGCTCAGAAACATTTTGTCACATGATGGGAGGAGAGATAAGCGACTGTAACAGACTGAACAAACATGACAGTGTGTGTTTGACAGGTGTTTTTTTTTCCTGTCTCACCAACATTAAACATTTACAAGCCACACAGCTGCAGTTCTGGCAACGTGTGTGTGTGTGTGTGTGTGTGTCGGTGGGCGGAGCAACACAAAAACAAAACATACCCAGAACATCAAAAGAGTTTGTGGACTGCAAATGAAAAAGCAAGGACTTGATTGAACATCACTGTCATTTTATTAGTTAACTCTAATGAACGTCGGTGTCAGGAGAAGATGATCTGTTTACAGTCGAGGAGCAGAGGAAGCAGCAGAAGGGCGATCCGTGTCCATGTGGTCCACTTCAGATCCAAACTCTGCAGCTCTCTCAGCTGTTGCTCCTGACAACGGCAGGAGGGGCTTTGTTGCTGGCAGAGCTTTGGTGGAGCACGGCTGCCAAAACTGCCGAGCTCTCCCAGCGGGACGAGGCCCGAGCGCTCAGTCCTGCTCGCTGGCTTTGACTCGCGTAAAAAAAATCCCTGCACACTTGCAGTGAGTGACACAAATACACGGCGGAATCGTTTCAGACACGCAACATGACGTGTTTTTGGCCACGTCACGGTAAAATGACAGTCCGGTTTCTTGCCGTCACTGAGAAAAAATGAAGTAATAGTAGCAGATGTCCTGCTTTTTCTTCAGCACTGGGAAACCAAAAAGAAAAGGAAAAACTGTCCAATTTTGTTTCTTCTGCACAGAAGACGAAAAAAATATGTCCATATGAGGAGTTGTGTGTTATTCCCACGGCAATTTACCATGGGTGCACCTGCGGCACAGATCTGTGCCGTGTGAGCACTGACACCTGGAATTAAGATTAAGATGTGTCTCCCGGGACCACACGTGCTCAGATCTGGACTTCCCCACATCATCGAATACGGAACATTCAGGATGGATTTTAATACCAGATTTGAATGGGGATCATTAGGCTGACTGAATGAATGGGTGCTGGTATTAATTGGTCTGTCTGGTCTTGGTCTGTTCACGTGTTTGCTGACTCTCCTGTGAGCGCTCTGTATGCAAATCCCAGATTTTTGTTTGTTTATTAATATTTCATGATTGGCTTCACCAATGAAAATGATTCAGAGAGGAGGATAATGTGTTTGTTGCATGCATTATCCAGCGAGTCTGAGTCAGAGCCAGGGCCAAATGGAGTTTAATGGAGGTTTGTTTTTTTTCCAAAATTTTCTATGCGAGTGCTTCCCCAAAATTGATCTGCTCCACAGAGAAGCTGTAAATACAGGCACTTATGGAGCATAACGTATGGGAGGAAGAGACACTCTGCAATGAGTTGTTTATGTCCTGGTGAGAAATAATAAAGGACTACGTGCCTCTGAACATCCCACACATTTGCTTCTTCTTTTCAGATCCTCAAAGGTGAGCAGTGCTGTGGCTGTTCAGGCTAAACGCTCGACTGAAGAACACAAAATGTCTGCTGCAGACATCAGACCACTTCTCCTTGCACTCCTCCTCCTCCCTGCCTCGGTAAGCCGACTTTGTTTCCTCTTTTGTTGGACCTTTAAAATGAGTAATAACATCTTTACTAAAGCGAGACACAGCAACAGGTGGAGCTTCACATGAATACATTCAACACCAAAGGACCGAGGTCTGATTTCCATGCACTTGTATGGCCATTGTTAAAGTAACCAAGTGCTTGCATCAATAATTCATTAATCCGTGTGTGTGGCAGAAGTGCAGAGAAGGATGGACTGTCTTTTTATTTATTTATTCACTGTTTGTTCAATGTTTTTCCTGAATCTGCGATGAGGGAGGTCCGCTGTTCCCTCTGCTCATCATCCCAGAGCTGAAGTGTTGTCTGAGAAACAGGCATTTGAGAGGAAATAAGAGAAGATAACAAATGAGCAGTGGTTTGCATTTCGTCCTCACAGCAAGAAAGTCTGAGCTTTGGACCAACGGCCTTTCTCTGTGGAGTTTGCATGTTCTCCCCGTGTGTGCGGGGCTTCTCTAAGGGTTCTTCCTGTCTTCCTCCCACAGTCCAAAAACATGCAGAGGTTAATCGGACTTTTTAAATTGAACGTAGGTGTGAATGGTTGCTTGTCTTTATATGTTTGACCTGTGCAGGACCGATGACCTGTCCAGCCTGTCAGCTGGGATTGGCTTCATTTCTCAAAGTCAGACTAACCCGTGGCGTCGTGAAGCTTCAACCGTAGCTCGACTTAAATGTTCATAGAAACAGAGAAACAGGGCGTAAACAGAAGGGAGGGCATCTTTGAAAGTAGGGGAAGAATCTGTCACATGATGATGACACCATCACAGATCTGCAGACATTTTCAAAATCCATCATATTGTCAGAGCAGATATGTTTATAACCTGAAAATCTGAGCACCTTCAAACTCAATCAGAAGCCAATACCCAGCATGCATTGGTGTAAATATTCAGCAATATCTAACATAGGTTTAGGGATGGGACAATACCACTTTTTTGTGTCCAATACCGATATCAATAGCGATAATCGTCATTTTAGATCATTTATGAACGCATGAAGCTGTTAACAACACATTCATTTGTGCTGAGTCATTTCAAAGACTCAGCACAAAGAAGAGAAATTTACAGACTGAACATGACTCAAAGACTCAGCACAAAGAAGAAATTTACAGACTGAACATGACTGTTGTTTTTTATTTACATTTTCCATGCTTTACTTGGATTTTACATTTTTATCTGTGCGATATGTGATCCAGTCATTTTGACCAGTATCAGACTGATAATGACTGATTTCCATCCCCATATTGGTTATATCAGGTTGATATTGGGTAATTACAACTACAATCTACATAACAAAGGATTCTTACACATGAGGATTCAAACAACAAGTAGCAATTTATATTTGCTTCAAAAAGCATTGAGATCCTGCACATGTTTTGAAATAATGTTTCCTACAGAGAATTATTCATAATTCTCAAAATGGCAGGAGGGTTATTATTTTTACACTAAGGGTTAAAAGTGCAGGATTACTCTATTTATTCATAACATAGAGAACATATTGAACCTGTATGGAGCATCTCTTAGCGTAGTTTTCTCCAACATTATCCTGCTGTAAACTCTACCCAAGTTTCCCTTCATTCATTTGAGCAGCGCCACCATGAGGAGACATGAAGTAGTGACGCCCGGCGAGTAAAAGTATTAGGAACTGTTTACTTTAGAGCGAAATATCACCAAATCAATATTTTGACCATTTGTATTAAACTGGTGTTGCACTGAATGTTGGGTGTGGAAACTTAACATGACAACATACTGTAGTGACGCAGCTAAATTGAAATGTTAACATGACACTCCAATCATCGTCTGATCGTTTATAGGCATAATTATGCAGCAGCAGCAGCAGCAGCAGCACGCGCTCAGTCATGTACATGTTCATGTGCTGTGAAACCCGCTCCTGCTGAGCAACTAAGTAGATAAAGAGTTAAGAGTTAAGTGATTTAGTGCAGGCAGATGTGACACTAACTGACGGGAGGTCTCACAGCAGAGACATAAACACATCGTCTGAACTCGTGCGCTAAACTTTCCCAGTTTCCCACAGTGTGTCATCTGTTATCTTTTAATTAAGTGGCAGTGTGAAAAGGCTGGACAACAGAGCTGGTCACAAATCATGGACGAGACTCTAACCAGATATTTGACTGATTTTAAAAATAACAGATACATTATTATTAATGCACATTCAGTAGAGGCTGCAAATTAATTAATGTGTGGCTCCACTTGACCTGAATGACACATAATGTCACACATTATAAAGTATTGTCAGAATTTACAGCTGTAATTATATTAAAGTTGATATTATTATGCTTTAATTTGTGATTAGCCTACCGTCCTGCCCCTATTTGTGTTGCGTGTCCTAGCATGCTACTTCAGCTCACCAGCTAGCGAATGGTTTCCCAGAAAGAAGCTGACGTTTCCGTTCATTACTTTACTGTAAAAATAAACAAACATACAAATATATGTCATTCGTCTCATCATATCATTTTAAACTGTTTACATTATCATACAAACATAAAAATGTTTAAACTTCTAGAAACGAGTCTGCAAGCTTAATGCTAATTTATATAGGGAATTACATTGCGATGCTAGCGGTTAGCATGTAAGGATTGGCAAACGTATTTTGTACTGTAATCTCTCTCTGTAGATGAATGAAAACATTCTCTAAACGCAGTTTTACAACATCTGAACAAAAATGTGCTCACTAAAAACCAGAACATCGCAATTAAAGTCCAATTTCTAAACCCATCCCTTTCTCTCTCTCTCTCATGCCGTGGTTGTTAGAACTCTACATTACTACTATAACATTTAAAGGACTACTTCACTGCACAAAATTACAGTTTTTTACTAATTTTCAGAGATAAATGGAAGTTATTCAATCCTCAGACAGTGAGATCTGAGATACACGTCTCATTCCCACAACAACAGAGGAAGTTGGGATTGAAAGTGATGATGATGATGTTTTTTTTGTTTTTTTTTGTTTTACCAGCGCTGTGTGAACAAGGGTATTAAAATGATTACAATGATTTCAGTGAATCATCTGAGCATTGCTTCTGGATAAACAATAGAGCTGTTGATGTCTATGTTATACGTTAAATTTAACTTTGCTGTTGAGTGGTTGGAAATTGTAAAAAAAAAAAGCCTCCCGTTTGTCCTCTAATGATGATGAATCTGCCAATGTCAGGCAATTACATGAGCAGCGCCGCTACGATGTGTTGTTTATTGCAGTCGTCGTGACGGATCAGTACTCCGAGGTTTCATTTAGGCTTATTTATGAAAACAATACGACTTGTATTATACGTTAAAATAATGCATTTTGCAACGCACGCAACAGTAAACACAAGGCAGCACAGCTTTAGTGAAGCTGGTCACTGACATTAAATCAGGGAACTCAAATTACCTTGGGGCCACCGATGTCCTAGTCTGGGGCACGGCCAATCAAGTGGAAAAAAAAAGCGATTCATATGAGCTTAAAATATCACGATCATATATCATGATCAAGATAAATATTTACGATGCAAAATTAGTGGATTACTAAAAACGTGAAATGGACTGGAGGGCTGCATGTGGCCCCCCTAGTCGATATCCTGTGGCCCTAATGTTAGAATGAAAACTGGCCCGTCAACAATATTTTCATAATAATTCTGATACATTGTAAAATGTCAATATTTCAAAAAGTCAATATTTAATTAAGTATGAGCTTGTCTAGCATTTTAATTACAGTCGTCTACATGTCTTTATTGATTAAATTGTTTGATATATTCATTTAGTGATAAATATATATCATCATCCGGAATATTTTTCAATGCAACATCATGATGGTTGATGAAGATATCATTTTTAATTCCAAATCATCATTTTCAGGCCCATGCAGTGACGTATTAAACGATTGACCAGACTAATGCAGTGCAGCATCACCAAGTAAGATCACATGACAGCAAATATAAGTAAACTTTACTAAGAGCGATGAGCCGATACTGGACAAAAATCACTGGATCAGATATCGGACAGATAAAAGTGTGAAATCTGATACAAACCAAAAACCCTATACATCACATGCTTCCCTATGCACAGACTTTAAAATAGTAAATACAAATCAGCAACAGCATTTTAGCTGAGTCATGTGGTGGGCTGTTTATTTCTTCTGTATGAGAGAAGAGCATTTGTTACACAGTACATTTACTAACAGCTTGAAATGGCAGAGATGTGTTATTAACAGCTTCATAGCTAACTGAATTGGACACAAAAAAGTGGTATTGTGCCATCCGTGTTGACTATACGGCATGCAGTGCATTGAAAATCTGTCACATAAGACATCATGCCTTTATTTATGTTACATGTCATGATTTCTGCTCTGCATTCAATACTTAGAATTCTTTGATATCCAAACTCATCCTAAGCCTGAATTTTATACATCAAGAAATGCCTTTAGTATTTCATTTTCATTTTATTTTTTACAGTGGGCATGTGCTGACCTTTCATGTTAATTAGCCCACCTTTTTTTATTCAGCGACTGCAGTGAGCTGTATTTCCCTTGATCAATACATTGGCTCCTTCTTTAATTAAAAACAAATTTCTTGTAAGAAAATGTCTCGGTGGAAATAATACGCTTAATTAATCATTTAATATGCCATTAAAAAGAAATGAATGAATGAGAGGAGAGGAGAGAGTGCAGCGCCTACACTCTGAATCCCAGAATTTTAACCTCAATGTCAATAAATGAATTCAGCAGGTATCATGATCTCACACTGTTTCTACTGCAGGTGCAGATGTTGACACACGTTGTCCCTAACCTTAACCACAAGTTGTGATAGCTAAAGTCTTTAGAAAACAGATGTGTGATTACTCTAGGTGGTCACGTTGTTTAATTTAAACAATATTCAGTCGACTGTGGGGAAGAGGGTTCTCTTAGTTAACAGATGTTCACATATCTGATTGACTGACTCTTTAAATGTCATTGCACACTTATTAAAAAGAAAAACATCCACATGCAAAAAGAGCTGTCTAAAATAATAAACCAGTAACTCTGTTCCAAAGAGTTTCCAGAGAATTTAAACTCAGTCGACAAGCAAACAAAGACATTTGCTCAGGGTTGTTCAGCTGTCTCTCTTGTCTCTACTGTCTTTTACCCCACTGGACAATGTGTTACTCACCACGTCGCCTACTTTGAATGATTTAAAAAGTTGCTAAGATTCAAATCAAGAAAAATGATTTGAATCTACTTAGGGAGGAGCCAAGGAGCTAAACACCAACATGTTCACTCTTTAGCGGGGACCAAAGCAAGTTATACATCTAAATGCTTTGTTATCAAACCACTTGTTTAACAAACATGTAAAAGAAGCGACATTTTCAACATTTTGGTCAGAGTTTGATGACAAACTGGTTTAGCTACAGTCCTGCCCTCTGTCTCCCTCTTTCACCATCACTGGTACTGCAGCCTCACAGCAGGAGTCTGTTCTCCTTCTCCACTTCATTCCCTCATCTTTAGGCTTTCTTTTTTTCTTTTAAGTGTGTTTTTGCATCCAGGGAAGATGCACTTGCAAAACAAAGACGCCTCAGTTACTTGTAACCCTTTTGTTATGATGTAATAACTGAGCACAGGTAAATGATGATCAATACTAAGAAATGGACCAATAACAGAAGACTACAAGGTACAAGCCCTTCATTTTTAAATGCCCAAAAGACACAGGAAACACTGGTTGGAGTTTGTGTGTGGCCACTTGTTATTAGTGTTTATTAGGAAGCATTAACACCCTAGGGAAGACTCTCCGGATCTCTGGAAACCTCACACGAATGGATGTGCCTGGGACCTCCTTTAATGATGTCACCAGGACAAAAAACCTGACCTAAAAATAGGTCAAATAACATGTTGAATTATCGCCAATCAATAACACTCCTCATTAACTGGCTTAAATCATGTTCAAAAAGTTGAGTTGTACAACTTTTAATACAATCTATCCTCAATTCATTTACATTCACAGTGCATTTTTGTAATCATATTCAAGTATTCAAACAACTGTAGTTGCATTAATAACCATTTCAAAAACTAGTAACAACCAAAATATCATTTTACAAAAATAAAACATATTACATAGTATCCCTTTAATTTGGTAGAAGATTGCAATAAATGTAACTTATTCGTGGTAACTTAGAGGCATTAAGGTTTAATGTGCTTAATTATCTCTCCTTGCACCGGTAACATAGAGATAATGCACTAAAAATTGACTTCTGTAATTACCACAATAATAACATAACAAAGGGGGATGTAATAACATCTTCCAAATAAAATCATCGGCATTTCAATAAATTGCATCAAACACCAATTGACTATGCCAACACAGTGGCTAAACTCAAGTCAATAGGCTGTTAGCATACCAAATGAAATCGTCTCAGTTGGCTAACACCATTAGCACCTTTCCACGGCTATCTGCGCCGATTAACATAACAATCAGCTGCCTTACAATCAACCGAACAGGTTACACATGAAAATCAGATGCATTACAAACAACCGAACATATTAAAGAGTGTTGTCACTCACCAGGTAACAATCTATAAATAGGTACTTCACCTCGCCAGATCCGTGAACATACTTCCGTCTCTCACGCTGCTCTATAAAGTTTAAACGTAACAGTACCGAAATCAACAACTGTTTAACATAATCAAGAATTAATATGACTTTGTTTAACAGATTATTTTCATATCTTACCTGGTGGATGCCACAGGTTTTAATCCTATTGTGATCGGACAACACACGAGGCAGCAAACGTAAACATGACCGCAAACACGACCACAAACAGGAAGTGATGACAGACGATTTCAAAATAAAATGAATTGTTTACGAATCATCTTTTCTTCAAAATAAAATGAATTATTTATTTATTTCAAAATAAATGGATTGCTTTCAAGATTTTTTAAAGACTTTGTAATGACTTTTTAAATGAATTTAAATTAATTGTTTATTTCCCAATTCAAATTAATTATTTTAAAGGAATAGTTTTTGTTTTTTTTTAACAAATGGATGTCATTTTAAAGCCTGGGCTACATACTCACAAGTGAACAGTCATTTTTTTATTTAACCAGTCTTTTTCAAGGGTGTCCTGGCCAAGATAGGCAGCAGCAAATACGAAACACCCGACAGTTACACATTTAAAACACAAACAGAAACCAAATAAAAGAATCCAGATTAAATTTACAAGCACATTATGAAAAACAAGTGCATATTGTGGAGTCAGCCTCAGTGAAAACGCTCAATGAACTGAACTCGGTCAGTTTCCAGTCTTTCTGCAACATATTCCATGCAAAAGGTGCAGAATGGACAAAGGCCTTTTTTTTCAGTTCAGTACGGTCACATGGAACAGAAAGCAACAAATGTTCTCGTGATCGGAAACAAGTACGGATCAGCACTTCTTAATGAAATTAAAATCACTGATACAATGAACTTTATGAAGGGTTTTCGTATTTCATAGAAAATACTTTTCAGCTTTTGTTTTCATAATTCCTTTCTCCATCATTTTTCAGTCACTCCTTTCTAACGTATACAATGTGTGAAGAGGAACATTTGTTTTACACACATTTTAAAAGGTGAAGACAACTAATTACCCATTATGTTGCCATGAATGTAAATATGACGAGCTAGTGTCTAACATGTCCTTTAAGACACAATAACTCGATTCAACCATCTTTCAACAATCCTTCCCTCCATTTTACTGCTTTGTTTCACCTGCAATAGTAGCACTGCACTAACGGTGCCGTTGCCGAGAGCGCGGCGCATGAATCATCCGGCAGATTTGCGGCTGCAGAGGGACAGCGTCGACACTCGTTTCACACAGTGCCCCCAAAACCACTGTGTCTCTATTGCTGTAATAAAACAAATGTTCAGTGTGTGAGTCAGAGTGTAACCTCCCCGAGCAAGCTCTGTGCCAACGTCAGCTCATGAACCTCACAACTGCTCCCCTGCTGCACCTCATAAAAGCTGTGACGCGGCGTCTCCCGGACTGACGCCAACAAAGACTCCATATCATCTTCACTGAATTTGACCCAACTCTGTTTTCCCGGCCCTCTGCCCTCCTCCTCCTCCTCCTCCTCCATCACTGCTGAGTACCAGCGTCAGCCAGAGAGCGGCTGTTATGCAGGCGTCACTGGACGTGAACTCAGTGTGTGGAGTCACGGCTCTGTGACTCTGTGACTCTGTGGCTGCCGTTGTGATGACTCCTGGAAGAGTTCAAGTATCTGTCTGTGGTTTTTAACTCCTGGGAGTTAACGCCTGGCGTGGTCCGGTGTGTAAAGTGCACGGCTGAGCGACTTCCCCGCTTTGTTTCCATCAGAAAAAAAAAAAAACGCTTCACCTCTGGGTCAGAGAGAGACAGAAAGGCTTGTTTAATTGGCCGAGTGTGAAAACAGATCCCAGAGCGAAGACCTCTCCCACGCTGTGGTGTGAACCGCATGCTAAAGCTAATGAAGCCGTGCTCTTCCTCTTTACCTTTGGGTCGTTCCTCTCTGGTCCAATGTAATCGTCAGCCACTTGAAATGGCGGTTTCTTGTATTTACGCGTGTGTGTTTTCACCAGGTCTGGAGCCAACAGGTGCCCACGAACTGCGTGATCAAGAGGGAGCAGGAGAAATGCATGGAAATGATGGAATCCGACGATCCGGGGAACGATCCAGAATTCGGTAGGTCTTTGCCCACCCTGTCGCTGCACAGGCTAATTAAAAAACACACAAGATAACAAGCACATCTTCCATGCTAATGAGAAGGAGATAATTCACACTGTAAGAGTGTGCTGACCTGCTTGTCTGCAGATCATTAGAAAGAGAGTGTGATCATTAAAGAGAGCGAGGGGATCATTAGTTAAGACTTCACAGTTTGCCTGTACACACGTCTGTGCTTGATGTGGAGGACGGATCAAACTAAACTGGGCCGGCGCTTCACGCTGTGCCTGTGCTCCTCGACAGCGGCGTTTAGCTCTCAGCGTCTCATCGTCGTGACGATAATGACAACGCCGATGCAGAAGATGGAAGTTGATCGCCGAGACGGCGACGGACAGGCGTCGTCTCTCTCTGGCACATTAGATGAGTGATGAGTGGGAGCTCAGACCGAGACATGCTTTGTGACAGTGTCCTCCTCCTCGCGCTGTCAATGGAGCGTCGATGATATAATCAACCACAATTACTGCAGCTTTTACCATCAGCCAGATGATGTGATGGTGTTTTTACCATCTCAACAGACTTACTCACACTCACTGACTGTGTATGAAAATGATTCTTATCTTCTGGTTGTAAAACAAACCACTTTGAACCCCTAATGGCTCTATTTGACTCAGTGTCATCGGGTCGTCGTAGCGCGCCTGCGCCAAACTGCCATGACGTCGTTTATCTGGTTCCTCTCGTAAGCTACCAAGCACAGGAATGTTCACTTTTGTGGGTTTGATTCTTGTGTCGAACGTCGCGACATTTTAGTCTGGGCTCAGCTCGCTTGGTACCTTGCCAGAGCAGGTACCTAAAAAAAAAAAACAGGTATTAAAAGAAGCCAAAAACCCAGAGTAGAGTTGAGCCAAGGAGTGCTAGCACTGCGTCCACTTAGGTGCTGTGTTTAGCATCTGTTTCCCTCTAAATGGGACCAAAACTGACAAAATTGACATCATGTTCTTTTGAAGAAGACTTAAAAACTAGTAACTGACACCATACAGCTACCATGGAAATGTTTACAGTCGCCACCTGGTGGCTATTCAATGTATTCCTACTCCAGGGTTGGCTTCAGGCGGCAAACTGGAAGACTCAGCAGGTCTTGCCAAGTCACCTAAACTCGTACAACTTCCACTGCCCACCCCCCGCCCCTGCACTGCTGTTGCATACACACAAACGCTCCCTCAGGCCTTTTCTGGGCAGTGCTTTTTTCAGAAGAAGGACACGGTTTATAAATAATGTCATAGCATCACTGTTCACAAAATAATAACATCATATCTGTGTGAGAATCATATCTGATACCACATGAGCATTTGATGTCATGATGAATGAACATATGGCTCGTTAGAATGAGACAGCGTGTGTGTGTGTGTGTGTGTGTGTGTGTGTGTCTCCAGGTTGTCCGTGGATGTGGGACAACCTGACGTGTTGGCAGCCGGCCCAGATCGGCGAGGTAGTCGAGGTCAACTGTCCAGAGCTCTTCTCTCAGTTCATCAGCGAGGAAGACTACGGTCAGTTCTGAAGTTACCTTTAATGACCAGTAACCAGGTACATGAGGTGTTTTTAGGAAACTGAGTCACAGATACATTTGAAATTAAGGATGTATTTTATTTTATTAAGTCCTTTATTGCACTTTATTGCCATTGTTATATTGTGATAAACATGCAGTTATTTATTATTTATACCAGTGATTCCCAACCTTTTATTCTTCAAGTTTCCTTTTTCTTGTGTCCAAAATCAAACCAGGACCAGGCCAAACCTGAACCCCTGTCCATGCACACACACTAAAAGAATAAAGTGGATAATTACAAACACTTCTGTGCTAAAAACAAAAAGCAGTTGTAGGTTTTTGCTACAATTCCACAGAGTATATGGATTAAAACTGTCCTGTGCTTCCATAAAACCAAAACTTTTGAGATATGGTAACTTTTGAGGATATTGCCTTGTTTTCAGTGAGTCTTTGGTACTTTTATGTGTCTCAGACATTAGATATTTGTCCGAGAACCTCTGGCAGAAGGTCAGAGGTCACAGTGGTGTTGGTAATGAATAGCTGAATAAACACACATACAGTGCCTTGTGAAAGTATCCGGCCCCCTTGAACTTTTCAACCTTTTGCCACATTTGAGGCTTCAAACATAAATATATAAAATTGAAATTTTTTGTCAAGAATCAACAACAAGTGGGACACAATCGTGAAGTGGAACCAAATTTATTGGATAATATATGAGTTTATTTATGAAACTTTACTTGTTGTCTGTTGTTCTTCTCTACCTGGTTCCACTCTTGACATATGTTGGATTTTGTGCGTGTGTTGTGTTTCCTCAGAGGTTGGGAAGGTGAGCCGGAACTGCACTGAGTTTGGTTGGTCAGAAACTTTCCCTCATTACATCGACGCCTGTCTGTATGAGGAAGGAAACAGCAGCCATCCCGTAAGTTCACTGCACTCCTGCTGCGCTTGTTTTCAAACCTCACACGTTCATCGGGCCAAATTTAAACAACAACAACAACAACAACAACCTCCTCGTGGTTGTGAACCAGTCAAGCTGCAGTTTGTACACACCTGCCCCGTAAAGATCCTACACAATCTCTTCTTGTTTTTGCTGAAACATTGTCAAGCCATTTTCTGTAGCTGCTGTAAATAAGTGGAGCCCCCTGCCTGAACACGTGAGGAACTGCAGCTGTTTAAAAAACCTCAAAAACTAGCATGGATGGTCATTGATGGTCCTTATGATGTGATTTATTTCTTCATTTGTTATTTTTAACGCATAAATCTACAATGTACTTAAGTCCTAATCTATAAACTGGCATAGTGCATTTTAAATCAGTGACTAACTACACACTGTAGGCATTTTATTCTGTATTTACTGAATGAATGAATGATTGTGGTGATGTTGACCACAATTCAATAAAATCTCCTCCTTCCAAATCCAAATAAATGTTTGTGCCAAAATCAAACAATTGACCCCCCAAGACCGTCTTTCACATATTATTAAGCTCAAGTGACCAGGATGTACAGTACAGACAGACAGACAGACAGACAGATGGACAAAACAAAAACACCCTGCGTCTGTCCACTGCCACAGAGACACGGAGTAAAAACAGACATGAATGACATGTGTCTTGTGTTTCAGGACATGTACTACGTGTCGGTGAAGGCTCTGTACACTGTGGGCTACAGCACCTCACTGGTCTCCCTCACCACAGCCATGGTCATCCTGTGCAGGTTCAGGTGAGACTTTTGGTCGTCATGGCGACTGGAGTGACAGCTCGGTGGCAAACAAACATAGATGAGAACATAGATCCATTTTTGTTCAATCCAATCTTTATTATTCGATTTTTTTGGTGTTTGGCCTCTTATGCAGCTTTGTCGTCAACAGAAAAATGTGGACTCCAAAGAATCCCCACGTATTTGAGCTTATTTTTGAAGCTGTGCACTAGTAATTGAATTACATGCAGTATCTTATGTCCTGTACTGAGCCCTATGTGCTGAACCTTGGTGTTATCTTTGACTCTGCCATCATTCCAAACAGTTAATAAAAACTACACAGTATCTTTCATCGATGTAATATTTCTAAATTGAAACCCTTCGTTTCTAAGGTTGACTTTCATTTCATTTCAAGACATCGCGTCTTGACAGAGTTTCCTTTTGCTGCCCAGACACTGTTGACGTGTTTAAAAAGCAGTTAAAGACTTTTCTTTTTAAATTAGACAAGGGTTATTGTTGTTTTGTTCTCTTTTATTGCATTTTCCTGTTGTTGTTGATTTTTTGAGTACCCTGTTGGTATTGGATGCATTTTACTCGTATCGCCCCGTGAAGCACTTTGTGATTCCATATCTGTGAAAGGTGCTGTATCAATAAAATTGACTTACTTAATACAAATACTTCAAATACTACTAGTATTACCATAACAGCTACTGCCACCACTACTAATAAGTGTGTCAAAGTGCTAGTACAGCGTTGCACTGCCATTAATGCATACTAGTGGTATTTTAACCACTACAATTACTACAAGTACTACTCCTGTTATTATCTCTTTGGATGCTTGTTGCACTTTTACCTTGTGCTGTCAGTTAAGCGCATTATCAACGGCGTTAACGCAAACCCATTTTAACGGCGTCAATTTCTTTTATTGCTAGATTCGCGTTCTTTTTGGCCTAGCAAACTTTGTGGGTTTTTTTTTCACATGCTGTTGCAACAACTAGTAACGTTAGAAAAACACCTCACCGGATCTAGCTAGACTGGAAACAAAACCACAGGCACGCTGCACACACTTGTTTGGGAGTAGTAAGCTAACGTTAGGCTTTGAGCGGATAGCGAGCGCTGTGCGCTTCTCTGTCTCCAAGCGAGCTCTCCGTATCCAGCGCAGCCTGGATCAGTTCTCGATGCACTCCCCACATCCAAATAATGATGTGCTGGCAGACCCCCGAACCGTAGTAAGGAGACCTCCGAAGACCGCTAGTTCCTTTAGCTCGGATTAGCTTGTTATAGCAACAACACATTAAACCGCAGGACTCCGTCTGCGTTGAAGAACGGCACTTTATTCACAGCCTCTCTTATTATTGTGTGGCTCTCACAATAAGAGAAATAACTCACAATATGCAGGGTGACACAGATAATGTCTCAATAAAAAAAAGACATTTGCACAAAGCAAGACGATCCAGAGTTATCTATGACATTAATGCGATTAAATATTTTGACAGCACTACTTTTACCACATATACAGGTAGCAGTAATAGGCGTAGTACAACTATGAAAACAGCTATTCAATTCATTCAACCTCGTCACAATTACTATGAAAAGTGTGATAATAATCAACATATTATCAATTAATATCACTTCTTTCACCACTTTCACCAGTGAAGTGAGTGAGTCAGGACTCCAACAAATCAGGTGTCGTCGCCTTTTGTCTCCTTTAATCAGCGCCGTCGTGTTTCCCCTCCACAGGAAGCTGCACTGCACCAGGAACTTCATCCACATGAACCTGTTTGTGTCGTTCATCCTGAGAGCTATTTCTGTCTTCATCAAAGACGGCGTGTTGTACGCCAAAGAGGACAGCGAGCACTGCTTCATACACACAGTGAGTGACAGTGACACAGAGAGCTGAGCGCGTGCCAGCAGAGCTGTGGATTCCCAACACTCTCCTCTCTGTTGTCTTTGTCTCGTTCCTCTCCCGTAGCTGGAATGTCGGGCGGTGATGATATTCTTCCACTACTGCGTCCTCTCTAACTACTTCTGGCTTTTCATCGAGGGGCTTTACCTTTTCACTCTGCTCGTCGAGACCTTCTTCCCCGAAAAGAGATATTTCTACTGGTACATCATCATTGGCTGGGGTGAGGCATTAAGTACACACACAAACACTTCATCATATTGTGATATTTTCTGTTTTTAATATTGAGATTCATGTTATTTCTGATATTTGAAACTGTTCAGTGTTTTCTGCAATTCAGGGCTTTAAAAGTATATTGTTCAGTTTTATTTGAAGCATATTAAAAGGCCCCATTTGTTTTTTACACTTTATACTGATTGTTTTTATTGTATTTTAAGCCGGGGCAGTTAAATGTCACAGTTAACTTAAAAAATATAATTGTTGTACATGTTATAAACCACTGTCCCATTCAATTTAATGACCTCGGGGGTCAGTAAGTCCAACTTTTTGAGAAAAATGTTTCACATAATTTCAAAATAAAAGTTTTTGTTTTGAAATGAAACAACGACTTATTCTTAATATAAACATATTTATAATGGAAAATTAATCTTTTAATCAAAGAAATACAGAAATTACATGATATTAAGTGGTGGGACACATGGAAATGATTGGGGGAAGAAAATCGATGAAATCAGAAGAGGAATACATCGTGATGCAATTGAATCATGACAAAAGCCTATCGTCAAATGTCTCCTGTTCATTGAATGCATCACTGTTGTGCTGATGTTCATTGAATGCATCACTGTTGTGCTGATGTTCATTGAATGCATCTCTTCAGGGACCCCCACGGTGTGTGTGACCATCTGGGCCGTGCTGAGGCTGCACTTTGATGATATCGGGTGAGTCATACACACACACACACAAACACACACACACACACAAAATCATCCATGATGTGTTGCTGTTTGATGTGACTCTTTTTTTGTGCTTTCAGGTGTTGGGACATGAATGACAATGCTGCCATCTGGTGGGTGATAAAGGGACCTGTGCTGGCTTCCATCATGGTACGGTATCTATCCATCTATGTGAGGAAAGTGGGACATTACAACATTGCGCGGACGCTTGATTTTGACACACATTTCCTGTTTGTCTCCCCACACGCACACACATACACACAGATCAACTTTGTCCTCTTCGTCGGCATCATCATCATCCTCGTCCAGAAGTTGCAGTCCCCAGATATTGGAGGAAATGAGTCCAGCATTTACCTGTGAGTAACAGTGACTGACAAACACTGAGATTAAACATCATGGAACCAGAGAATCAGTCAGAGATTAAAAAACAAGCAGGAATACAAAGAGGAAGGTAGACAATGTCTATCCAAAAAAACACACATCATTCCCTCTCACATAATGTCAAAGAGGTGAAATGTTACGACCCAGGAATTCAGATTCAGGATTGTTTGTTATGTTTTTTTAATTTAAATTTTAAGGAAAGGGACAATGCATATTGATAAACATTAAAATAGAAATGTGTGAGGTTGTAGCCTGAGGCTAATTTTCACCTGTAGGCTCATGGCAGGTTGATGTTACAAGGGATTAAAGAGGCCATAGCATGGTCCTATCTCACTCATATGTGAGATATGGACGTGTACTTACAAACATGAAGTCGTTTTTATGGTCAAAAACGTCCTAGTCGCTACAAACAAGTTTCAGACCAAAACCACACCCGTAGAACACGGACTGTCTTGTGATTGGCCAGCCAACGAGAGCTTTCCCTCGAAGTGACGTAATTGGCACGTCAGCTCTCAGACCCGCAGCTCCCCCTCTGGAGAGGTGGATGCACCGCTAGCAATTATCAAAACACTGAGTAATGCCGTAATCCCTTACGCATAGTCAGAGTGAAAGACTGCGGCAGGACGCCTGTGGCTTGGACAATGTAGCTTAGCCTGTAGCCGGCTATCGCTAATGCTAAACGACAAAACAAGCACACAAAGACAAAGGAGACACAAAGAAGAACTACTCTCGTTGTAGCTGCTGAGCGTATCGGTTGTACGGAGCTACAACAAGAGTAGGTCTTCTTCTTCTATGGTTGAAAGTACGTCACCGGATGTGCCCGGACGAGGAGGCGCTGCTGTTTAGAGGAGTGGTGAAATTCGCCAGTGACGTAACTAGTCAACGAAAAACAATCAAACCCTGCGCTCTCAGCAGTGGCTGAACTGATTGTTATGGACTTTTAGGGCTTCATAAACGTGGTAATGACGCAGATACACACAAAAATGCAGCGTTAATTGTCACTTCCGGGCTATGGGCTCTTGAAAATGAAAATACATTCAGGGAAATGGACATGGGAACATGAGAGCCCACAATAATACAGAAGTTACACACTCATACATTCCCTGTGTTAAACACTCATACATACGTTAACCTTGCAGCATAAGGGAGTGGTTTGCGCGTTCCTTTTGTTGTGTTTGAATTATCTTCAGTGGCTATAAGAGCAAAACGTCTCCAATAATCAAATAATCCAATAAATTCGTACCTCCGAACAATTATGTCAAATGTTACTCTGCAAACACACAGTAATGCAGCTCATGTGAAGTGATTCAATGAGCCACAACAGCTGAACACCTGAATGTGAAGGCAAAGACTCTGAAAACTACATTTTTATTTGGAGTTATGAAAACAAACATGCTGTTTTGTGTGTGTGTGTTGAAGGAGGTTGGCTCGCTCCACGCTGCTCCTCATTCCTCTGTTCGGGATTCACTACACTGTGTTTGCCTTTTCCCCCGAGAACGTCAGCAAGCGCGAGCGTCTGGTGTTTGAGCTCGGACTCGGCTCCTTCCAGGTGGTTAAAGCATTTCGTTTTTTTCCTCCAGATTACACTAAAAATACACCTGTTTTTCTGCCTGGTTTCTGTCTGTACTTTGTGTTTAACGTGACAAATAGTAGAAATCTGACACACGGACTGCGTCTCTCTGTCTCTGCAGGGCTTCGTGGTGGCTGTCCTCTACTGTTTCCTGAATGGAGAGGTAAATCTCCTTAAAGACATGTCTGTCACTGACACTGTTGTCTTGTCTGAAATGCACATTAAATCTCATTAAATCCACAGAGCAACACTGCATGTTACATAATATAATGTGTACAGGGTAGCAGCTAGGTTTGGAATGCTTAGATGTTGAATTAAAGTATGAATGAGGCTCATTATTTTTCAGTTTTCATGTCAAAGTATCAACATTTATAAATAATCTAAAACAAATCTGGTGGTGGGAAAAATGTAATATAAAGAAGAATTATTACATTACAGTAGAGTTTCAGATGAGTTTGCGGCACTTAAACCTTTTAGCTCAGCTTCTAGAATCTGGATCGGTGGCAAATTTAATTTCATTTAGTTTTAAGCTTTTGTTCTCGTAGACTGTTTTGTTTTCTGAAATAAAGCCGCGAAACCCTCGTTTGTCACAAGTTCCCGTGTGCATCCTCTGTCTCCTCCCCCCCAATGACTCAAAGACACTAAAAGGTATTTTTCTCAAAAATAAGCAGCTGGACGTTAAAAACAGACGTGAGCTGAGCTTCTGCAGTGAGTGACGGACACTGTGAGGAGCACATGTGGAGTCTTGTCTGCACTCTCTGAGGATTACGATGAGACTTTGTTCTTGGTGTCAGTGACTCGAACTGAGCGTGCTTTCTGGTGCAATATCTGCAATATTTTAACTCCAAAAATGCCCTTTAAACAGCTGCTGCTCTTATATATTTTATATATTGTATTGTATATCATTAATTGCTGCCATTTTAGTAGCAGTTAATGAGTGGACACAGTTTGTGTCCAATATTTTCAGTTTTTAATATGTACCAACTACTTGTGGAAGCATAATGTCAATAAAACGTCCTTATGTCGTAAAGCAGTAGAAAATGGATGGATGGATGCAGAGCTTTTTGAAAGTTTTAATTGTTAATTAAAACATAAAAACAAGACTGAAACTTCCACTGTTAGCAAAGTTAAAAACGCTAGTTTTTAAAGTGTTTTTTAAGGTTTTTTATGCCCCTGATCCAGATTAAAAATGCTGAGCTAATAGGTTTTTAAACCCTTTTAACTGAAAGAAAAGATTAGTAAAAAGCGATGATTAATATTTTACTCATCACTCACAGTTTCTTTGACCCACTGAAAGCAATGAGCCTTCACTAGAGTAAAGTCAGGGTTCCAGTGAGACTCAGGGACAGTGAGCTGGTCTCTTTCCGGCGAGGTCCATTAATAATGACCTTGTGAAGTATATCCCTCAAGGTGCAATCGGAGATCAAGAGGAAATGGCGCAGCTGGACGGTGAACAGGTACTTTGCTGTGGACCTGAAGCACCGGCATCCTTCGCTGGCGAGCAGTGGAGTGAACGGGGGAACACAGCTGTCCATCCTCAGCAAGAGCAGCTCGCAGATCCGCATGTCCAGCCTGCAGGCCGAGACCCCGGCCACCTGAGCGGCGCCGCCGGGGACGCCGCGCCCGCAGCCAAGCCCGACAACGACAAAACCGCCGCGCCCGACCTCGTCCCGATGACCAGCCTCACAAACCCCTTCCTCAACCCGTACCCGAACCCGTACCCGGACGACACCACGATGGAGACCCAACTCACCTCCAGCGACCCCGAACAGCCTCTAGTCTGACCTGCCTCACCCTGAAATACGACCAAACCTGAACTCCCATCAGGTGCCAAATACGGAAACCGCCGCCCCCACGTGACCTGACCTCTGACCTCGCTCATGTGCAGCTGGAGGGAAAACACACTTCGTCCTCCTGCTCCTGAGCGGAGGCTCACAGGGTGTGAATGAGGAACCTGGTGTGTGTCTGTGTGTGTGTAGTTTATTGTTGAGCTGAGATGTTTGTGTAAGTGTTGAAACAGAGGGACCAGTTTACTGCTGTGTGTGTGTGTGTGTGTGTGTGTGTGCGTGTGTGTGTGATCATTCCAGTTCAAAACATTTTCACCCCGACCTCAACACAAACTTACTCTATATTTATAAACCGTTACCGGTCGATGAATCGCAGCTGCTCTTCTTTTTTTAAAAACTAAATTCATCGAAGACACAATTTGACTCGTTGTAGTAATTTTAAAGCAAAGTTCCACAATTGTTCTGATCGGCTCGTGGAAACCGTCGTATAACAACGCCGTCGTCCATGTTTGATATTTTGGCTTCTATGGTCCCAAATTGCAGAACTAAAAAAAAGAAAGTTTAAAGCGAGGTGATGAACCCTAATATACAGATGTATCTTAAATGAGTTCAGATTCTAAAGGAGAGCGAGGATTCGCGCTCACATCAGTGTTAAAGACGGACATTTTTTATTATCAGTGTTACTGAGAGCGGCTGAAGAAGAAGAAGAAGAAAACGTCTCGCCTGCTTTCCTTTTCTAAAGTCATTTTTAAACGTCCGCCGCTCTCTCGATGTACAGAAAACGTGAATGTGTATCGTTGTTACCTGCTACTGACACAAGCCTCGGTTTCCTGTGACTGACAAACAAAAACAAAACAAAGGCTTCTGGAGACGACAAAGACTGAGGAATATTGAGCGTGGAAACACGGAAAACACAGCATTTACGGTGATGAGGACATATTTTGTATCATTAATGTGAAATGCCAAAAAAAAACAAGAAGAAGAAAGGATTCATAGCAGGGTTGGACGTGTCTTCTTTGGATGTACATGCATCACTGGAGGTTTCTCCCTCTCCTTTTTGCCGCCGACCACAAACGCCATCTTTTGTCAAATGGAGACGTCTGAAACGAGTGTTTGTGGTTTTGAAAACAGCCGTTCGTACAGAAAATGTCAATGACAACAAACTTGCATGGAACTGCATTTATTGTCCACATTGTTTTGCTGTTACTTTGTTTTGCGTCGTGTGTTTTAGTGAAAAGGGCTGTTGGAGAGGCGTCGCGCTGTAAAACGTCAGCCTCTGAAACAGCCTCACACTGGCCAGAGTAAAAGTGTACGATCTATCTGAAACATCACCGCACTTACTGTATGAAGGGACGGATTTTTACAAGATTTTTCTCTTTTTCGATGATTTCAACAAACCCCCTCACGTTGACCTGTGTTTCTGCAGATAGAACCCGCGTCACTTTTTCAAGGGTGACTTTTAACCGTGGGTAATAATTCTCAATCCAAAGACGGATTCATTTGTTTTTGTTTCATCTGTTTGCAAAACGATGTCACTGCAGTTTTTTTTTATTCTCCCTCGACTCTGAAGCCCCGAACGCGATTCTATAGTTTGTGTCTCCAAAAAGTGCCTTGAAGCACAATTCATCGAGTATTTTTCACTTTTGTTGACAATTTAAAAAAAAAAACGGCAACTGCAAAGTAAAAGAATAGGAAAAATAAGGGTTTGACAAAGTGCTTTTATGATGCTTAAGACTAAATCAAGTGTTTTTAAACTCGGAGGCCTTCAAAGTCCTTTAACTCGCCTTTGTTAAAGACGTGCGGAAAATACGACGACAGGTTAGTGTTTTTAATAATAATAATACTGCACATTTTACTTCATTGTACAGTTCACTCGTTCACATACACATGTAAAGGGAAAATGACTGGAGTGTAACAAAAAAAACCTTTGAGCTGCTGTTAAATGTTTTCAAACTGTTTCACAGGAAGTCCTTTTGGTTCCGTTGTGTTCTAAGTGTCTGAAACTGGAACTGCAAAACTCCAAAAACCAACAAACGTGTGGACTTTTACGAGAACAGAGAAGCACATGTCGCCTGTTTAGTGTTATAATGTAGATAAATGTTCACTTTGTAGCCATTTACACGCAAAAAAACAACAAACGCCAATAACCTGAAGTCCTGAATACGACAAAAGCGCCATTCACTTTAAATTTTAAGAATAAGAAAATAGATTTTTTGAATAAATATTGAGCTATTATTTATTAATGCTTTTTTTTTTTCTATTTTATACTATATTTTTTATCAGTGTCAGTGATTCATTTAATTAGTGTGTGTGTATTTTTTTTAATTTCTTTTTTTAAATTGACAGTTCAACATCTCACTTCTGGGCCTTGTATCAGCAAATGGATCATGCTCTGACGTCTAAAAGCTCAGATTTCACCCAGTTTGAGCTCTTTAATGCGACGGAGTGTTAGGGCCACAATTGACTGACTTCGTGAATCAAGTCCTAAATTTATGAGAATTTAATGGCTCATTAAATCCGAGAGAACAAAGTCGTAATATTCTAACCTGTTGTTTTAGAAGACGAGAGCAAGAAAACGCATCTGTTCGGACTTGGAGGAAATGGCTGCTTTTGTGGAAAGGGAAATAGCTGGAACTGGTCGGCTGCAGGGTTATCGGTGGATAAAGTCGTACATTTCCGACTTTAATCTCGTAAATTTCCGACTTTAATCTCTGTGAATTTTGTCTTCTCGATGTGGCCCTAATAGTCCCTCGTACTTTAACACCTTTGAAAATCAAAAAGTTCAATGACAGACCGTCAACCTTTATCAAATGGTTGATTTTTCTGTGTCAGTTCAGCAGAAAATGTGGATTTTCAACTTTAAAACTGATTCTATTTATCACAAAATCGGTCTCATGTGTCACAGACAAGCAGAGAATTGATCAAAGGAGACAATAAACAAGAATAATTAGTTATAGAGGAAATAAAAATGAAAGTGAGCTCTGTTTTAGTTTGTATCTCTTGAAATGAATGCAACAAAGATCTTGAATTAACCTTCTTTTTTAATGCTTCGACAACCGTTGACCTGCAAACGTTCAGACCCGTGCTTTCTGTGAGTCCAGAGAGAAAAGAAAGGGCTGACCGACCGGAAACTGTAATAACAGTGCAGATCCAACATGAGCAGCCGTCGCCCGTCCTGTGATGTTGGAGGGAAAGGGCTGGACAATCACCACCACCTCTGCTCCTGATTCAGCTGAATGTTCAAATTCACTTCATTAGGTAACACAGGCGACAATCCCACCAGGTCACCAGGTCACGAACCTCAGTCTGTCCATGTGTTTATGAATTCTTTCCTCTGTGGTATTAAATATGGGAGTTGGAGCCTTATTATTGCCAGTACTATGTCGATGTCAGACAAAGATGTTGCCACTGTTGAAATATGAAGTAGTTAGATGACGTGTTTGAACCTTTGTGACTAAAAAGACAGACTGAAGACGAAGCTGTCGTACCTTGTAAATGAAGTTTCCTGTGGTTCAAGGTGAAAACGTGTGGTTGTTCTTATATTTTTATGCATTTATACTATTTTTCTCTTTTTTTTGTTGTTGTGGTTGTTGTTGTCGTTCTGGTGATCGTGTTTGCTCTGAGTATACAGCCTCTCCTGTAACGCATCTGTACTCTACTTAAAACAGGCTGACGCATGCATGTGAAATCGTTCTGATCTTCATTTCAGGTGTAAATCACAAAGCGGGGGGGGCGGAGCTTTCAGGGCCGTTTAAAAGGGAATCTGAGCTGTGAATCCACGGTAACGGGTGGACAACGAGGCGACTGATAGGCTAGGACACTGACAGTGGGTTTCAACTGTGGACAAGTTATTTAATTGTAGCGTCAAATACTTTTCCTTTGAATGTTGATCTTTCAGACAGGAGGGAAAGTAAAGTGCCATAAATCTGCTCTACTCTTTTTATTATTATTATTATTATTATTTACTGTAAGTATTGTTTTTGCTGCTTAACATGATCTGATTTTGATGGTGGTCGTATCTGCTTCATTGTGCCAGGGCTCGTCAGTGTACCGTGTACTGATGAATGCTGAATGTATAAGTGACTTAAAGCACTCTGCTGTGAGCCTGCTACTCTGTGCTCATCAGCTCTTCTTTCTTGTTGTGTTTTTTCCTCCTCATTTGATCTCGTTTTAGTGCACAGTGCCGCGTTTTGGTTTTGTTTTCATGTGCAGGCTGTGCACAAATGAGGGTTTTTTTTTTGTATGTTATGGAAGTATCGACATTAAATGTTTTTAACTTGTTGGCTCAATCGTGTTTGTCTTCAGTTTCTTACAGAATGTAGGTAGGTACTTAGTCTCTGTAAACCTTTAGTCATGACACGTTAGTGGAGGGGGACTATTTTCAGAGGTGGATGAATCTACACTGAGGACCCTTGTGTGTTCATGGCCATGAAAATATCACATTTATCGGCTGCTGCTGAAAAACTCACCATCAAACACAGTATCCTGCTTTGAGGAAGGTTTGCTAAAAACTACATTTCCCAGTTAGTGAGTACATTAAAATGTCATTTTCAAAGATTTATTCTCCATATTGGGTCTTTTTAGTATGTTAAACTGAACATTTTGACTTCTATACGTCATAAAAACACCCCTTCCGTGTCTCATTAACTCTGATGTCTCTGCAAAACTCAAACACACACACACACACTGCAAAACTGCAGTGGATTACGACCCATGGTTACTTCACCCGACGGCGGAGTGGAAGTTGAGTATTGTTTTTAGTGGCTCTGTGTGTCTGTTTGTGTTTCCGCACTTACTAATATGACCAACAGAGGCCGACAGAGGCCTGTTGCGTGAGTGGGGTGAAGTCTGCCATCTCTGATTGCCGTTTCTACATTAGGCGCCCCTAGCGGTTGCATAAATAACAGCAATAGCGTAGGTAAGTCCGATTTTAGTCAGACTAAGACAATAATTCAGTTTTCTAAATGTCATGTAAACATGTTAGTCCGACTGAAATTGAGCTAGTCTTAGTCGGACTAACTACTTCTGCATGCATACACTTAGTCGGACTAGAGTCAGACTTAGCGTTCAGCATGTGCACCAAAATGTCCTCCCCCCGGTCTTTGACCCAGAAGTAGAAGGAAATGACGTGTAAGCTATGGCGGGCGGCGATGCAACCACAAGAGCCATGCTCCATCTAATTTGTATCACAATTAACACGTACAGCAGGTACTAAACATACAGAAGCATTGTTTTTCTGTGACATAAAGGACAGGACCTGTCTTAGTCTGACTACGGCCTTAGCTCCATTAAACTGTGCTTGTACTGAGTTTCTGTTACTTACTGCCAAGTCTTTTTTAACCCTAAACCCTGAACCTCACTAACACTCACAACAAATACCGGTGTCATGTCTCTCCTACTGCTGTACATTAGAAAACAACATAAAAATGAGGGTGGTATTTGGGGGTTAAGTCTTCTTGAAAAGTTGTGCAAAAGTAATTTGTGTGTCCTCAGTGCCACAAAATAAACTGCAGTCAAAGTTAATCCTAAAAAACTGAGAACATTGTGGTTCATTGCCTTTGAATGCGAGCGCCTGCTGATGCAATAAACACAGGTTTGACAGACTCTCTGTGCAGTAACATCATCACTTTTACAGCTCGTCATCTCCCAAATCTCCCAAACTCCCTCGCTTTTAATAGCGAAAGCATCTCGAAATTTGAACTGTTTCATCATATAACGTATTGCTAATCATCTCCCTCGAAGAACACAAGTAATTACAAACAAACTTTGGTTTTTGGTCTTTTCGTGAAACAATAATGGCTTTAACTTAGCGAAAGTTCGCCCCCAGCTCAAACAAGAAAACACCAAAGCAGAAACTTGTGTCGTAAACCAGAAACCTGCAAGAGAAACATTCAGTCAAGTGAAAAAAGATGTCCAAACTCTGTCATCTCTGAAGAACAGTCCACTCCTCCTCCTCCTCAACGCACACATTTAAATTAATTTGACACGAAGCAGAAGCAAAAATGTTTTGCAGCTTAAACCAAGACTTGATTACAAGGAATTATACATCGATGTTGTTCCACAGATTCTGAATTCAACTGTACACACGTGAGTTAAAGGCACTGCAGTGAGGATTAGTGGACTCATGTAATTATACTGTACATTAATATAAATAAACTGTTTACTATACAAATCTGCTAAATACAGAGTTGTTTTTTTACAAAGAGAATCAGGATTAGCATTAGCGTTAGCATTAGCACAGCAATCAATAAGCATAATGCTAACAAACAGTTAAATATTCTCCACATTTTACAATATTATGGGCTTATAAGAATAGAACTAAGTGATATTACAAAAAATTATGATTATATATAATCTTATTTTAAATTTGTTCTATCTAATTAATTACGAACAAAATCTATTACATGATTTTTCCCCAATAACAACATCGAACCAGTAACATTGTCATACAATACATGAAAACTATAGTCCAGATATATTTACATTCACAAAGACCATAAAAACAACAACAACAACAACAACAACGACAACAAATCTGGGAAAATAAATAGTTTTTACAGTCTAGTGCTCCAGACGTGCGTGAGTGCACTGTGCAACGTGTTACATGTAGAGCCGTCTTCAGTTTCAACTTTTTTTAAATTCATAAGAAAATAAATCTCTCAATCACGTGAACGTCCAACGCACAACACCGAAGAAAAGCATGTGGCACCAAATCAGGATGGACGTGAATATAAACTCAAATCAATGCAGGAGCCAGAGTTAAGTTAGTTTTAGTTCGGGGGTTAGGTCGGGTCGCTACGTAACGTTAGGCTGCGTTGGAATCTACAGATCGTCATTCACAAACTGGAACATCAAGGGAATATTTCTATTGTGTTGTTGATAATCGAGAAGTTTGAATACATGCGGATAGAAATGTAACTAATACATGTGCAAACACACAACTCTCTCTTGCCTTCGTGACTGATGAATTAAAACAGTACCTATGAGTCAAGCCAATTGGAACCTGCTCACAGCTAACGACTATTCAGAGGCTTTGGAATTAAGTGTACTTTCACAACTACAATGAAGAAGCAGTAAGTGCTTATGTTTTTGTAAGAGTTTTGGTGAGAACTCTTTTAGTGGCCGTCTGCAACACAGTGAATTCTTTTTTAAAAAGGTCCAGTGTGTTACATTTAGCTTCCACATCATTAGAATAAGCCTTTTTAAATGTACTTCTCAGACAAGGGCCTTGCTGTGCAGAAGCTGCCATCTTGCACCGCCGTGTTTGTACAGCAGCCAGTCTGCGAGTGGTATCGCTTCCCTACAGAGTGTCGTTCCAACTCAAGTCACACTCACAGCGGCGGAAGTGTGAAGTGAACTATACGAGATGTTAAAAGGCGGAACTCTTCCTGTTGCACTTCCTCCTACAGCAGGACCGTTGTACGCCTTCACTGATGCAGACGGAGTGGGATTGCATTGAGCAGCTTGGGATTAGGCAATAATTAGACATAATTGGTTGTTTCCATGTGTAGGAAATTGACGAGGGATTAAGTTCCCGCAGCTGCATGAATGACGTGCTAGTTTGATCCTTGTATGAAACCCTCTTTCATACATTATAGCAGCAGCTCTGTGTCTAACAACGAGCGACAACTTCACAAACAACATTTTATCTTAGAAGAAAAAGCCGGAGCCACGAAGACCCAAGAGGACGACACGAGGAATAAGTCCTGTGTTGCTTCCAGCAAATTCCTGTTGGCTGTTTATTTCTACAATAAATTCATGAATACGTTCAAAAAGGAGTGGTCGGTTGTAGAGTTTGTCCAGAAAACCTAAAAACCTAAATATAAGAATGGGAATGCCCATTTTCCCCCAACCTTCTCTCACTAGCTCTTTTTGTCAGTGTCTGAGTGAGTTCATGTGAAAACAACAGGGATCCAGTGAAGTGAAGCAGGTTCAGACTGTTCAAACAGCAATTTCTCCTTCATTGTGGCATCAGTGCTTTAGTTAAAAGAGGAGAAATGAGTCAGTTCTGGCTTGAAAATGAAACCTGACGTTTAGTGACATAAACAGTGCCTTGCATACGTATCCACCCCCCAAGTATTCAGCCTCACGCTGCTTTTAACTTGCCCACAACTTCACCCCTGACGTCTGCTGAGGTTTGTTAGAGCAGGTGTTTTATGCTGTGATTAAACTGCACACAGGTGGAGGGGATTAACTGATCATGTGACTTGCACTGGAGTTTACTTTTGGGGTTTTAGTGGGAGGTGAAAAAACTAAATTAAGCTAAAATGAAATAAAAATACTTAAAAATGTGTGGTTGTAATGTGACAAAATGTCCATGTGAACATTTGTCAATGTCCATTCTGAACTGTGAGTAAGTGCTTTTGCTCATTTTTACAGAATTCCTTTCAATATCTGGCAGTTATTTACAATTTACTGTGTGTTAAAATACTGTTTTAACAATTTCAAATGTAGAAAAACAAAATATTTACTAAAATTAAAAAAAATAAAATAAATAAATTCTAGTTGTAGAATGAACACCAGATTTTGTGTGTTAAATTTGATAAATTTGTAAAAACAGGGCAAAAAAATGGAAACACCTCTCTGGTGACAAAGACTCTGATTCCCCGGCTTCCTGAAACAAAAAAACAAAACAAAAACATTACCTTAAAAAAAGATGAGAACATTCAACAATGCTGATTAGGGTCAGGTTAAAGCAGTCCAGAGTTCCTCAGACCGTGGAGACGCTGCTGGGCGCCGCCGTGTGACTGAGAGTCTGTGTCTCTGAGACCTGAGGCTGGTCTTTGGGACTGGATTTGTCCAGCACCGATATCTGAGTGACCGTGCTGCTCTCGGTGAACAGCGTACGCCGCCGTTTGCTGTAGCTCAGGTAGCTCTGAGTCTGCCACACCGTCTGCCACTTCCAGAACCTCTTCTTTAGTTCTGCCTGCACCTGAACACACACACACACACACACACATGATCACTGTAAAAACCCAGGACAGGAATAATTCAAGATAGACATCTTAGACCCTAATTAACCCATCAAAGCCTGAGCACGTCTGTATCGCACAATGGAATTATAATAATTATAAGAACTACAAAATTGGATGGAACGCAACATAAAAAGCATTTTTTTTAGCATTTTGAATTAAATATCAACTTTAAAAACATGCAGTAGGAGCTTAAGAGCAAATTACGGTATTACTTTAAGTTAGAAAAGTGTCCCATTGAACCCTGAAACTGGAGAATCAAAGGCTTTATCCACACGGAAAACAGAATTTTTATCCTTCATTCTCCAAAAGATTTCTGTAAACGTAGCGTCTCTAAATGCTGTAGTATATGTACTAGACCTGTGTGTGGCGCTGCAATGTCAGCAATAAACAAATAACAAAGAAGACGCGGGGTGTGTGCGTAAAAATGAACCTGTCATTCTTGTTATTGCTGTTACGTGACGTCCAGTGGGGTTAAGGGTGTTACGTCATCGTTTTACCAAACGTTGTGTATTGTTTGTATAGATGTGTATTGTTTGTATAGATGTCGATGTCAATCAAAAGTAACATTTTAAGACTCTAAAAGGGAAGTGACTCGAAATGAATTCACTTCATGATGATTTATAGCATCAGTGAACATTTTCCTAGGAAGTCTCAGTCACTGGTTTCAGCTTCTTCTTCAATAGATCATGATGTTTTGTAATATATGTTTCAATTTGAAGGAAAGTTGAGTTTGTTTCCTCCTATCTCACCTCAACGTTTAAGGTTTCACTTTCAGGGCAAACTTGATCTCTGACTAAATCTATTTATTTTTCTTCATGATTTCCAAACACAGCCCATTAAACTCAATCAAAACCAGTTTTATCAGTTATGATGTTTATTCACTTATTTTCTTTCATATCTTAAGCTGGGATAAAATACATGTTTTGTGCACAAAATAAATGGTTCCAATCTCGAGTATCTCTAGAGTCTGGGTTCATTTTTGAAACCGTTAAAACAAACAATAATGTGCTCGCTCCTAAACCTTCTGATTGTGACGGGTGTTGATTACTGAATGCCGCCCTCTAGTGTTGTGTTTGACTTACCTCACCGTTCAGGAAACAGTAGAGCAAGGCCACGCCGAACCCCTTCAGAGCAGAAACATGGTTACATAAGAAACAGCTTTCATTTCTTCTACTTCTGTGTTGTGTGGAACATCCATTCATCCATCAAATGTTATTTTAGCGTTGTGAAGGGCGATAAATCCAATTCTATAGTTGATTTTAAGTGAGAATTTAACACCAATCTGTGAGAGGTTCTGCCTCATTAGGACCAGATTTTAGTCTCCATGAGGACTACTGAGTCATCATCAGAGTCAGTGTGTTAACGGGAGAGAGAATCTGAGTCCACACATCATCAGGAAGGATGGCTCGCCGTGATCGTATAGTGGTTAGTACTCTGCGTTGTGGCCGCAGCAACCCCGGTTCGAGTCCGGGTCATGGCAAGTTTTCAACGTGAGCCCATTGTGGGAAAAGTAAAAGTTTATGACGCATACAACAAAAAATGAATGACAGCTAGAATTTAGCATACAGAAAGTAACAGGAAACGGACCACAGCTGCACAATCATTAGCATTTCTGAGATCAACTAAAACATGACCGCTGTTAGTGATGGCGTCCAAACAGCCTCACCTGAAAGGATCCCACACCGAGTTCTATGAAGAGTCGAGCTTCTGCCCCCGTGGTTTCCGGCAGGAAGGCGAACAGCATGTAGTGCATCCCAAACAGAGGGATGAGCAGCAACGTGGATTTGGCCAGTCTCCTACACGCAGAGAGAAGACGGTCATGAAGACTACATGCATACATGCATACAGTCCATGTGTGTATACTGATTTTTGCCTCTTACTTGAAGTGACTGGTATCGTTGCCCCCGACACCAGGAGACCTCAGCTTCTGGACCAGAATACGAATCACGTTGATGAAGATTATGAAATTCACCTGTGTGAAAAAACACATCAATATAAACGTGTCAACAACTTGAGTCATTTGCAGTTATTTGCACCAGTTTCTGTACAAACTCATCACAACAGCAGATAATATTAATAATACTCATTAATAATGGATGTCAACGATCAAATATGTCTTTCTCGAGTGGTTTTGCTGTGTAATTAGGATTTTTCCCAGCAGAGGGCGCACTTCAACCAACCCACCCCAGCCACAAGCTGACTAGAGTACAACAGTCCATAATTTTAGGCGATAAAAGGTGAATTAAAACACATTTTTAGATGTATTTTCTTAACTTCTGTAGCTCGATCCCCTCTTGATTCACAACAGATGTTTACATGCATTATTGTATTATTTAAATGGCTCTTGTGCATATGGTTGGAACATTTTTGTACTATTTTAAAAATAGTCTTTAATTTAAATTCCTCAAACAAAGTAAATACACACAAAAAAAAACCAAAACATGAATGAAAAGGAGAAAGAATCATTATCTTGGCAAAACAAACAATTAAATACAAAATGACTCGTCATATTCGATGACTGGGAAATTTCTTCTGTTTACGTTAAAACTTCCAGAAAGTGGAATTTCAAAGCAGCTTTCCTAAAATTTTAACGTCAACTTTGTCGGAGCGCTGAGGCCACATTTTTGAGGTAGAGAAAATCCCTTTACTTGATTGACTTTTGGGTGGGCGGAGCTAATGGAAGTACAATAGAAATTCGTTTGGGGTCACGAGAGTTTGTTTGATATCGGAACAACTATGTACAACTTAGACACGATAGAAATAAATCTAAAATGTTGCTTCACTGAACACAATTTTGGCCACTTTCTCTCGCGTCTCAATTAACTCCTGATCCGACCACTTTTGTCTGACCATGACCTGACTTCTGGGGGGCGCTATAGAGCCCTGGGGCTATTGCATTTTGGCCAGACCAAACTTCAGGAGCTTTTATGCACCTCAAAAATGAGCGGAAAGCCACGGACATAATACAGTATGGGCCCCTCACATGGATTTGTGTCTTTCCGGCCCCTGGCATTCTAAATACTGGAGGACTGATGACTTGTGAGTCGTATGATTCCACCTTGACACAATGATTGCAGCCTATTGGGTGACAGACACATCACTCGTGCCTCAAATCTTTTGCCCAACATGTATTCTGAATGTTTTTAAGTGTTGATCAGCTGTGAGTGCAAAGTGAACAGATCCTGTGGACTCGTGTGTGTGTGTGTGAAGGAAAACGGCGCGTAGCCAGGAGGCCTCCTCTGACCGCAATCAAACCACTTAATGAAACAAACCAATAACAAATTGCACTCATTAGCCGCTTCCGTGAAAACCACCAAAGTGGTCGGTCGTCGTCATGTGAACGCCTGTGACGGCACCGAGTGACGACTCCCGCGGATCCACAAACGGCTCCCACAGTGAGAGCGGTGCACTCACCAGCAGCGATGCCGTTATTGGAGCTTTTATGATCCACCAGATGAACGGCTCGTCTGTGTCGTCCCAGCATCTGACGCACACACACACACACACAGACAGACACACACAGACACACACACACACACGTTAATGAGAGGAACAAGGCAGTCACAGAAGAACAATATTACACACTTCAATCATCAAACTCACAGTGTTCACCAGAGAAGCTCCAAGTCTAAAATGGTTTTCTTTTTCATAGTGTAGAGCAAAACTCTGCACTAATAACTTAATGAATTTGTCTCATTTTGTGCATTATGTATTTATTAAAAGGACAAGGTTATTAAAGGATTAAAAGCATTACAGAAATCTTCTTTCAATCATAAATAACATTTTCCAAGTGTGTTTAAAAAGAAGAGTTAATCAGTTTCTCAGTTTCAATTTATTGACGTCCTCGCGATCCCTTTCTGAAGACGCATTTTAATTGATTTCTGTTTGTATGCCTCTGTAATTTGTTTATTTGGTGAATGAAAGCATCTTTTAACCTGTTCCTTTTTAAAACTGATGATTTCATTTAGAACGCTGCTTTTATTCACCGGTCTTTATGTGTTTATTTTGTAAAGAAGCACTTCGCAATAATTGTTTTTTTCATTCTGAATTTCATGATGATTTTATCCTTTTTTTTATGTGTGAGTTTGAAGGAACCTTTGTTTCACTGTTAGCATTAGAATGACATTTTATTATTATTATTATTATTATTATTTTGATGAAAACTCAAAAGCATTCTATGCAGAATGCTGTTAATCGCTCTCTTTAATGTTTTGTATGATGCTCATTTTGCAAAAACACATTATGAAATGTAGTTACATGGCTGTGAATCTTGATCAGGTGCTATTGTGGCTTAATTATCAAGTCTTTTGTGTGTTTTTCTCATTTTTGTGCATTGTTGAGCACTAAAAATCAATAAAATGTACTTAAAAAATGAGAAAATGTCTACAGTTACCACAGCTTGATTCTGCACCGTTATTATTTAACATGAACATTGAAGAAACCAAAAATACGTTGGGTATTTTAGGATATCTTAAGTGTGTGTTTTCGTGTCGCTGTCAAACATCAAAGAATGGAATAAATGGGCAACTTCTAGACACAATGGCAACAAAACACCAAGTGGCAGTAACGGTAAAGCTCAGTAATTAATATAAATGTACAGGTTAAACCACGTCGACCCTGTCTTTAAAGCGACGTAGGACTACTTAGTCTAAATTCTGTGACATGAGCTCTCACCCCCTGTTATCGTAGAAGTTCCGAGTGAGGATCCACGCTGTTATGATTGTTGTAGGAAGACCTGAGAGACGAAAAACACAAAATGACCTGATCGTCAGAGTCAGCTCAGGACAAAGAGACGATAAAAGAGAGAGAGAGAGAGAGAGGGCAAAGAAAACCCACCCCAGCCGATGAGTATGTACCACCAGAAGTATTTCTTCTGGAAGACGAAGGTGAACGCGAGCAGCGTCTGCAGGTACATGCCTTCCACCAGCAGCCAGAAGTAGTTGGCGAGGATGCTGAACTGGAAGAAGGCCACGGCCGACTTACAGGACGTCTGCGGGAGGAAACGCAAGCATCGTTATGACGAGGACGAGGAGAAAGATTAGTACTGTCCTCTCACGGGGCCAAGACGATAATGGCCGGATATTCATTTGTCATCTCTTATATTTAAGCAGGAATTCTCTTGTTGCTTGTCTTCACGTCCCGTCGTCAACATTTATCACTGCAGACGGGCAGCTGCTTTATAATGGAAGCTCATTTCTGCCAGGAAAGAAAAAAGAGGTCAAACTCAGCCTTGATAATACAAATAAACTCAAAGTAAATCAAAATTATGAGATAAAAAATGTGACTTTTTATCTCATAATCTCAATTTACCTTGAGGATATTTTTATGATCAAGGCTGTTTTACCTCCTTTGAGCTTCAGTAACTTTGAGACCCAGAGAACAGACAGGTTTCCGACTGGAGACTGAAGCTTACGTTGCTTTGTACACGGCTCACTCCCTGTGCCGAAAATCTGACATTTTACACCACAGCACGTCTGCCTCCGTGAATAATTTCCAAAGCATCCTATGGTGACTTCTGTGATTTGAATTCCTTTTTTAAGATTTTCCTAAGTGGCATAAAGTTACCAAACAAGGCAGCTCCTGTGTGCCCACAAGCTAAAGCTGAGATAAAGTGGTGAATACATTCATGAGATATCTTCCACTTCCACAGGTGTTTATTTAAGGAGGCGAGCCTTCAGTTAAGTGCCTGAAATCCTTTCATTGTGTCACTGTGGCCGTGTTGGCGATAAGATGGAGCGTCCACGTCTCACACTTGAACTATCACTATTTTTCTCAGTTGCATTAGCGTCTGTGTAAACATCTGCCGCACATGCAATAAAAGTTCCTGTGCACATTAATGTGAGCAGGAAACACAGTTAGACAACAAAGGACTGGGAGGCGATAAAAGCTGTCGATAGGAACATAAAAGAGAAAAAACACACAGGTAACAGTAAGAGCTATTGGAATATTAAGGTTATCTTATCAGTCACCATTAAACGCACAATGACTTTGAAATCTATCCTCCTGGTGGAGTTAATACAGTGCTATTCTTAGACAGGAATTCAACTTTCTTAAAATGTGTTCAATTCTATTTAGTTTTACAGTGTAAGTAGTTTGGGGAAAATAGTAGAATCCATTTTAATGCGACATTAAATTCCCTTGATGGGTATAGACAGTGTAATCCAAAAGTGAAATCACAACATATTACATATATATATATATACATATATATATATATATATATATATATATATATATATATATTTTTTAATTGTTGTGTTTGAAAGAGAGAGCCACAGTGGCAGAAATCACATACTGTGTATTTAATTTAAGGAACGATTGATCAATAATGTAACACTTACGGTCGACATGAGGCAGTGGTCGAGGTTTTCATCAGCGAACAGGACGCCGTCTTTGATGAAGACGGCGCTGGCTCTCAGGATGAAGGAGAAGAACAGGTTGATGTGGATGTAGTTCCTGGTGCAGTGGAACTTCCTGTCGAAGCAGAGGGAAACGACCGTGTTTCACTGTCATACATGAAATCAATGTGAGTTGTTTGGGTGACGCCTCTACTCTACCTGAAGACAGTGAAGACAAAGATGGCCGTTATGAGCGAGACCAGGGACGTGGCGTAGCCAGCGGTGTAGACCTGTTTGAAGTTGGAGAAGTAAGTCGTCTGAAATGCACACAAAAACAGCACTGTTATCGTTCATTCATTCATTCATTCATTCATTCAGCTGTGAAGAAACTGGAACAGAGACAATACAAGATAAACACGTGCTTCTTTTATGATATTCTTGTCTGAACACAAAGTCTGCAAGAAAATGTGAATGCATGGATCTGACGCCGGCGTTATTGATCCGACTGTTAATCGCTTCACTGTGACACACTTCAAACTTGGCAGACGACTCAGTGAGGACGTGTGCAGTGCTGACTCTGACGCTGTTTGGAGGAGAAATGTGGCAGATATTTAAATGTTAGTGAGAATGTCTAGACAGCGATTACTAAACTTACAGAGCATGTAAGGGGAAATCACAACATGCACATTGCCTAAAACACTGTCCTAACGTCAGTCAGTCAGTATCTACCGCTTTATCCTCCACCAGAGAGTCGCGGGCTAATCTCAGCTACATCACAGGGCCACACACAGATAGAGACAAACAACCATTCACTCTCACACTCACTCCTATGGTCAATTTTGAGTGTCCAATTCACCTAATCCCCACATTGCATGTTTTTGGACTGTGGGAGGAAGCCGGAGAACCCGGAGAGAACCCACGCACACACGGGGAGAACATGCAAACTCCATGCAGAAAGGCCCTTGTTCCAACCGGGGCTTGAACCCGGGTCTTCTCGCTGCAAGGCGAGAGTGCTAACCACTACACTACCATGTGGCCCCCTGTCCTAATGTATTATTTTTTATTTTAAATTCTGTGATGAGACCTTTAAATGCATCTAAATTAAATTGAATGACACATGTGAGACATTTTCTGGCTGCAAATGAACATAGAACATAGAGAATATTCTCTGCACTAGAAACAAAATGGATCCTCCTCTCGAGCGATGTGTCTCATCCTCCCACAGGCTTTCTGTAACAGCGCGACCACATCACTCTACGTCCTCCATCTCTACACGGAGACGAGAGTCCATATTTGCTCCAGAGTGTGTGTCAGTGAAACACTGTGAAAAGTTGTTGGTGACATTCATGTCTCCAGTGACGACGGCTGACAGTGGTGTTTTTTTTAACGTCGGCGCGAAGGAGAGAACTGTCAATCATCTTTTATTTTTAATAGCATCCATAATTTACCCCTTTCAAAAAAGGTAGTAATTAAAATCTCTCCACAACGAAGGTTTGAAGACAGAGATGCACAGAGTGAAAAGATCTGGGGATTATATTAATATTCACCTCTGGTTCTGTCTCCTCGTCCTCGGCAAACTCGCAGGCTTTCTCGTAGGAGGGGTACGCCTCGGACCAGCCGTGTGCTGTGCAGTTCATGTAGATGTAACCTGATGAGGAATACAAGGATTCTCAATGGAGGAAAAGACAAAAGAGACAGAGGTGGACTGAAGAAGACGGTGTGAGCATGAGCGGCTGATGTTTAAACGTACAGTATACACAGAGGCTATAAGACAATATAGAGCATCATATATCCTTTTTTTTTTTTGCACAACATAGATAGATCATCTATAAAAAAAGTTTTCTTTTGACCAACTATATAAACAAACCTGAGCAAAAAGTACTTCAAATGTGTAAAAATATGTCACAGCGTTCACTTTTCTCGTTTTTATGAACAAATGACAGAAAAAACCACCACTCTATTTTGTGACTTCTGCACAATTATTGCTACTTTATTTTACGACTGAAAATGCGATTATAAAATGAATTCTAACTTTGATATATATATATATATATATATATATATATATATATATATATATATATATATATATATATATATATATACACATATATATGTATATGTATATTGCATAACGCTTATTCAAAGGCCTGGTCACCTGTGTGTCACTGCTTGTTTGCATGTTTTTAACCCTTTACAACCTCAGCCTCAAAATGCCCATCTAGACTTTTTTTTTTTGCTTATTTTAACCATAAAAGGATCAGAAAATGTCACGTGAGTAAGTTGCTTTTGAAGAAAAACTAAAAGTTTGAACAGCAGAACATATATTTAAAATAACATTTGGTTGAGTCTTTGTCTCAATGTGTAAAAACAAGCCAAACAAATGTAACTCTCTAGGCATTTTTCTAACTCTGTCCTCCCTGGCGAGAAAGACGCTGATTCGTGTGAAATTACCATAATAACCACACATCAGTTTTGACGTGCAACTTCTCAGCTTTTCAGAAACCACTGGAACGTTTCCGTCGCGTAACAACAGTGGTGTAAAGTGCGTCATCGTCAGCGCCGCGCTCGGTGTTAAAGGGTTCATGTCCATTCATCCACTCATGAGTTTCAGTGTCACCGCTATTTTCCACATGTCACACGTGTGGTTCCCAGCAACAACAGACAAAGAAAAGCTCAGTAGATGATGATATTGACATTCTACCAACATAGTCACATAAAAACAGACATCCCTCATAACAGCTCTAATGTCTGTGCTGAATCTAAACGCATGAAAAACCAAAAAAAAACAAAACATTATATCTCATAAACACAAGTTGTTTTCTATCAGAGATGAATCTAAAAGTGACCTTGAGCCCATCATCCAACACCTCTGGGGTGCAGCTGGTGAACCACACCTCATTACTACACCTCAGTAATCCCGTCCAATCTCTGGCTACATGCTAGTTTAATATGTTTGTTTATTCCCTCCCTCGTGCTGTGATTGGCGGGTACATTAATGGACGCACGGTTGACCGCGCCGACTCGTTCACGATCACCTCCTGCTGCAAATATACACGACCCTACGACATTATCCACTTCATCCTCAGTTTATCTCAGTGGTAATTTAACTGCAGCCAGATTAGCATTTTCATGCTCTCCGTCCTTTTTCTCTTCAGCCTCACCTTTGCCGACCGTGAGAATAAATGAGCGTAAGCTCTGCCACCTACAGTATTCAACTCTGAAAACATTTATTCTCTTCTTGTGAATTTAATTGGCTTAACTGGGTTCAGTTCTGTTTGCAATTCAAATATTATGCAAAAAAATAAGGTTTTTTTTCCCATAAGGCTCAATTTAAATCCTTATTATCAAAACCTTGAATATAATCCCAAAATAAAAAGACACAGTAGTTACAATGTTAGGGAAAATGTATTAAATTAAATTATTAAATGAATTAAATTAGAGAATTATTGGAGTAATCATATTTTAATCATTCCAAACAACAAAAAACCTGATACATTTCATTACAATCTGGATCCACACGGTTGTTCTCTTTAGAAAATGATGATTTTATCCATCTTGGACAGATGGACACAAACTGATTCAAACGTTTTCGACCGTCTGAGTTTTATGTCAGTGATAAAACAGACGCGTCGATGATCGCACTGAAGGAGCAGAAGCCAGAACGCTCACTGTGACCAATATAACTGATAAACACTGGCACTGATTGGAAACACGCGGCATTATTTAGGACGATATCGTTCCCTGTAGAACGCTGAGATACAAGCATGAATCACAATGAACACAAAACACTTTGGTGATCGAGAGCCAAGATAATTACTGCAATTATTGTAAATTTGATTTATAGAGCTCTCTTTTAAAGAGGCTTCACTGATTAAAAAAAAGAGGCCATAAAACAAACACAGATAAAATGTCAGTATTGTTCAGAAATGAAAAGCAATTCTCAAGAGGTGAGTTTTAACGAGGGGTTTGAGTGTGTGGAGGTCAGAGCAATTGTGTGCGTGTGTGGAGAGACTGTCTATAGCCGGGGTCACAAACTTGCGGGCTGTGGGCCACATGCAGCCCCTCAGTTGATGTCCTGCGGCCCTACACTTATTTTAAATTTATAATGAAAAGTGGCCCATTTCCCCCAACTGTTGGACTTTTTCCCGCCCACCTCCTGACCAGACTAGAAGTTCACCGGTCCCCAGGTCATTTTGAGTTTGAGGCCCCAGGACTACAGAGCTTTTTCCCCTCAGGTCTGGTTCTTGGTTCTTGTGTCAGTGAAACACGAACATACTCTCTGTCCATCTGTCTGTCTATCAGCGGCGGTCGTCTTCTGCGTTCTCCAGTGTAATCTGCTTTTACAAAGTGGATTACTGTGGATTTCTTCTTCTACACTCCACAGCCACACTTTTTCAGGCACGTGGAACACGCAGACTCAGAATAAATGTTGTTTACTGCCATCACCGCTCATAACTCACAAGTCCATTATCAGCCTCCACTATGAATATGCATCATTCCTAATGAATCTGTTACTTTCGCGTGGACACTTATGAATAATAATAACTTTAATAAAATCACTCACTGAATTCCTGTTCGCTGGGGAGCCGTAAACAAGCAAACAAACAAACACGTGAGCACAAGCGAGTAATTTCTCAGAAGAGACATAAAACCGGTGATTTTCATTATAGGACCGTGTTCTGCACTAAAACCCCATCTGCCTGTTAATGACAGAGGCTGAAGATCCTGAAACTGTTAATATGAAGGGAAAGGCTGTGACTAAATATCCAATAATACCAACTCTATATTGTACGTTCTAATTAACCAACGCCACGCTGTTGTATTTTTGCAAAAAGATTCAAGACTTAATACTTTATAGTGATTGTGTTGGACAAAACAATTGCTTTGTGAATAAAATATCAATAAATCACTGAAAGGTGTGATCCATTAAAGGAGAGTGCATTCAAAATCTCAGGGAGTAAGTGATCATTTAAAAGCGGATTACAAATGTCTGACAAAAAAACTGATCATAAATGATATGATCTTCTTTAAATGACACTACACATGTCATACATGTCAAATCTGCTGTCGATTAAACTAGAGCTTGAGAAAAGCTGTATTTTCTGAAGTGTTTTTTATAACATCTCTTACATGAGAGGAATAAGATACATAGAAGAGGTCTTGGGAAGAACTCCACTCGATAAGAACAGTGGACTGATGGAGAGTGAGAGTGCCGAAGTGGATCCAAGTGCAGAAGGAGAGCAGGGGTACAAGGTAAGTGCTAAGACAGAAGAAGCTCTTGGAAGAGCTTCTTGAAGATTGACCAGAAGTTCTGTTCTGGTAGCGCTTGGTAGATGATTCCACCAGCGTGGAACGACACGTACATAGAGTCTGGATTGTCTTGTGCAGGGTGTTGGCACCGCCGGACGACAAGCCTTTGATGAACGGAGTAGTCGAGGGGTAACGCAAGCCTTTAGGGGAGCGTTTAAGTAGGTGGGAGCTAGCATCAGTGATTTGAATTTGGTAGCCAGTGGAGCTCCATGAACAGAGGGCTGACATGTGACCTTTTAGGCTGATTGAAGACCATCTGTAGCGGTTTCACAGCAGACCAGAGCCTGTACTAGGACCTGGGTAGCCTGTTGAGTTAGGTACGGTCTGATTTCTCTTATATTGAATTGTGCGACATAAGCGACATGACCGGGCGACAACTGCTCAATCATGACACCCAAGTTTCTTGCTATCTTGGAAGGAGCCAGAGATGAGAGAGTCGATGTTAATGCAGATGTTATGATGTATCGTTGGCTTGGCTGGGAAGAGGTGTAGCTGGAGGTGATGGGCTTTCATCCATGCAGATATGTCAGAGATGTATTATATATTATTAGATTAGCTTAGTTTTATTTATTTCATTTAATTCACAAAGAAAAAGAAACACAAAATGGTCCAAGTCTTGAATGAAAAGGAGCAGAAAGAAGAATAATCTTATTTACTCGTATGCCCCTTTTATCCCAACAAATCAACTGACATTGTCTATGCAAACAAAATAAGAACAATACACACGAAATAAAACTAGTAAAGAACATTGCCAACAATTTAGCTACCACTCCACGTAATGATTGAATGCCAATGCTTCTCCGAAAAAGCTCGAGGTAAGAATGAATGTAACCTGTGCCACGTGAAGACTGTCAATAATGAATGTAAACCTGGCGAACACGCAGCAGCAGCAGCAGCAGCAGCAGCAGCGCTCTCCCACCATGGCCTGGAGTGCAAACGCAGGAGCTTGATGACAGCCGCGCTGTTTTCCACACAAGGTCATCAGGTTTTTCTGTGTTGTTTCACGAGAAGGAAGATGAAAAGTTTGTGAATTTCATGATTCGTGGAGGGAAAAAAAAAAATGCCCGTCCGGCTCAGAGTGTGGGGGTTTTTTGAGTTGTGGGTGGATTTATCACCATCCAGCCGCGTTAGCCTCATCGTTCACAGCCTGCAGGCCTTAAGTCCCAGCGTCGGTGGTGTGAAGAGTTTGGATTTGAGTGAAAGGTTGAAGGCTAAGGCTCCAGGGAGGGCGCTAGTGCTCTGTACCGCCGCGCTTAACGAGCAGCGCCAACTCCTTCCTCATGTTCTTGGCTCTGGCAGTGAACTCTTTGATTTTCCAATTCTTTCCCTGCGTGTTGTGAGCGCACACAGCTGCAGCTGCAGCTACAGCGTTTAAATTAACAACGCTGTCTGTGGAGGAGGAGGATACTCAGCGGGGGGGTTCAGGAACATTGACTTATGAGGTCATCAGCAGCAACTTCCACCTCCTCCGAGTGCACGGTTAACTTTCAGTGAGTCGCTGCTCTGTGCGTTTGACTCCACGTCTCTGCTTCAGGCCCGAGTCTTTTTATTGGACGTCAGTGGAAAGTGTAATGTGTCTCACATACTGGACATGTCTCACTGCCTCCGCTGCAACACAAGTGGACGGGATCAGCCCGTGTTTTAGCACAAGCATGTCATACTGGGTTTCTTTCGGCTTCTCCCTCTCTAGGGGTCGGTACATATTTGATTTGGCAGTTTATTTGACACCGTATGCTCTTCCTGAGCCTTTCTGCATGGAGTTTGCATTTTCCCCCATGTTTTAAAACTACTTCAGCCTGAAATACACATATCAAATATTAATAATATTATGTTTACACAACTCCACTGTACACACAAACATTTTTATTAAAATCTTATAATAAATACTATTAGGCCCTGGGATGGGTAAATGAATGGCAGAAACATTGATTTTGATGCATTGGGTTTTTTCCCCCCGATTTTTTAAAAAACGTACTAATTTGTTCCTAGTGGCAGAAAATGTCATCCCAAAAACTGGTGTAAAAATATTATCTTTTAAAACTACTTCAGCTTAAAATATACATATCAAATAATAATGATAATAATAATAATAATAATAATAATAATAATAACAATAACAATAATAATAATAATAATAATAATAATAATAAAATGTTAACTCTTTAAAGGCCATTATGTTTTTAAAAATATAAATATATAATGTTTTACACCTGTAACAACCACAAGCACCTTTGGGAAGGTGGCATTTTCTGCCACGAGGAACAAATAAGTAAGTTCTTGCATAGCTTAGCCATTTTAGGCTAATTTAAAAAACTGGGATGACAGTACTAAAGTTTACCTCAGGGAAATTTGAGCTATATTCATTCAACACAGCCAAAATGGCTTAACCATAAAACAGATGAAATGTCCCTCGGAACTCTTAAGGGTTAAGTTAAAGATTTTTAACACAGTGCTCGGTTGAATTAACTGAACTATTGAAAGTACAGACGCCCAACGTATGCGTCATTACATTCAATAATGCCGTCACCAATAACCTGGTGAAACGTCACACAGCATAAATGCTCATAAGCTTTAGCAAAGATGGCTGAGTGAGAGCTGTTGTTAGAATCTGATTAAAAGCTGACGTGAGGGGAAAAAAGCGAGCTGGACAAAAGTAAAACTAAAATACAATATTTTGGCAACAACATGACCAGCAACACGTCACGTTACCACCTCGGAGGTGGCAGATAAACAAACGGCTCCTGTTGCTGCCGACCCGGCGAAAACAAAATTTAACAAGTGATGAAAAACCTTCTACCAAAGTGAGAAAACAAACTCTGTTGACATTTTCACTGCAGACGATTGAGATATTTGTTTCTTTCTCTTTGGTTTCCTGTCAAATATGATGAGTATTTAATGATGGATCTTTAGATACACTGTTTATTTTTAAAGATGCTTAGACTCAGTTTCAGAATCTCAATCGAATCAAATTGTGAGGTTCCTTAAGATTCTCAACCCTAGAGGACACTGGACGTCCAATCAACCCAGTCGATGTGGAGACAAACCTTGCTCAGAAGTACACCAGCCCTTGACCTGCCAAGATTCAAACCAGCAACCCTCCAGTTAAAAGCTAAGTTCCTTTTCCATGAGCTTTCCCTCTGAGATCAATAACAGAGATATTGAAAATTGAAAAACTGTCTGGCCTGACTTTCTTTTTCTGTCTAATATTTTTTGATTAAAAAAAATAAAAGTCACTTTCTCTTTTCTGGCCTCATGTTTATTTTGTAGCTCCCTAAAGCACCGGCTTTGCACTTTTATTACTGACACTTTTTTCAAAAGTTCATGTGTTCATTAGACGGTTTGCGAGCAGCAAACCTCTTGTGTCGACTGTAACGGAAGAGTTTTGATGAAATTTCCATGCCGATGTTGGTTATTGCACAAGTAATGGGGCCGTAAAGAAATGACAAGATTTCGGCGCTGATGTGGGTTTGTGCTCTCTAAGTGCTTTTCAATCAATATTTGTGGCTCCACTTTTCTTCAATTTGTGGCCAAATTGTACCTCAATCACATCAGCACCGCAATTGTTTTCCATCCACTGTCGAACAACATGATAACGGTAAATTTGTGATGAGTAAAAAGAAACCTTCTCATTCATTGAATTTTATTGTTAAGCTGTGTCATTTTATGGGTCATTTTACGGATTCCACACTCCATAGCTCCATAGAACGACTGAAAATGTTGATTTATTTGTCATATGGAGCCAAAACAAGAAAATAATCTTATTTAAGAAGCTGAAAAACCAATAAATTGATTACCAAAACAGACGTCTGTTTGTGGTATAATCACTGTAGACTTGCACTGCTGTTATCTTTTTTATTTTTACTAGATATGGACCTGCAGTATGTGCAAAGGTCTCACTTGTTGACATGAAATAGTGGCCCAAAAACTGGTTTCACCAGTCGCATTAATTAGGGTTCCACTCCAGATTGAGGAGAGAACCGTGAGCTCCAGGCAGAGAAAGTTCTGACAAGACAACAAAAAGAAAGATGACACTGCTGCTATTCCAAGTTTCACGCAGAAATCAACATGGCCTTAAGACAGACTATTTACTGACAACATGAATGGAGGAAAAGCCAGTGGAGGCACAACACAAGCAGCGGGAGGATAAAACAAACGAGCAACTGTTGGCAGAAGAATTCATCATTTCTCTCCACAGCTTCAAACGCGGCTGAAGCACAAACGAGAATTTCTGCTTCTGCACAAAATAAGAGAAATAAGTAGATACGGACTTTCAGTTTTAAATCTCCCAAAAGCAGCCGGTCACATTCTGGAAAATGCAGTTATAATGTGTGCTTCTCCTCTGAAGTTACGGCCAAAGTGATGGTGACAATGACCTTTGACCCCCGAATTACAGTCAACTCATCTTGTGAATTTCTTGTGAACGTCAAAGAATTCAGATTTGGCGCTCACAAGAAAGGGGGAGGAGCATCTGGACAACCCGAAGACAAGATCTGGACATGGAAGTCAACGGAGAGGAGACAGAAAAAGTGCAACTGTGGACAATAATAAATAAACAAATATAATTTAACAACATTATTGCATAGTTTTTGGTCATTACTTCAAGTTCTCCCTTTACAAATAAGCATTCAAGCAAAAGAAAATCAAATAAACAGAAGTTAAATCCATAGACTAAATACTACACATGGAGGTAGCAGTTAGCCACTAGGGGGCGACTAAGAAAAAAAATCAGCTTCTATTTCTCACTTGGTTTTACAAGGTGAACAAATATTTTCCATCAAATCAATGACTTAAATCTCTAATTTCTGCTTTTCTATAAGAGAACATAATGTGGATTTTGAACATTATGCAGCAATTTGGAGAGAAACTAACAATTAATCAACTACCGTTTTCCAAAAAATTGGCACGTCACCAGTCAAATTGCAAATCTTCAAATCTCAAATACACTTTGATGTGGCCCACCACCAGTTTTTACTCTTTATAAATTCATTTCTCATCAGAAATGTTTTTTTTATTGTGAAATATATATCATTCTATAAAAATAACAATAGATTTTCTTATGAATCTGGTGAAATTTATCACAATATGACGTCATTTCAAGCTTTTTCATGACCGGTCCCCTCTTGACCACACTAGATGCTCATTGGCCCCTCAGGTCACGTGAGTTTGTCATCACATTGGTGATTATAATAAATAAAGAAACAAACTATTCATTTTACTGTAATTCCGGGAGATTTACCTTCATTATTAGCAAACAGCTGGGACACGTTGGCACAGGAGACGCTGACCACTTGTCCCACCTCAGCGCGGTACCAGCACCGAATTTCGTCCCACACTGTCGGACAACCTGAGACAAAACAAGAGCATTTATCACATGTTGGAGAGAGAGAACATGGATTGTATTGCTGTATCCTCCACATGAGGGTTGCAGGGGCCTCTAACCCAAACACAGGTTCACAGTCCATCACGGGGACACATAGAGACAACCATATGGTCAATTTAGAGGGTCCAATTTGCCTAATCCCCAAATCTGCATGTTTTTGGACTGCACACATGAGGAGAACATTTAAACTCCATGCAGAAAGACCCTTGTGCTGACCGGGCCTCAAAGCCTTGCTCAAGTTCTAAGAGTGTATATAAGTCTAGTGATGTCATTTTCCTGGTTGCAGTGAAGAGAAGGGACATTTTATTTGGCGATGTCCTCATCCCACGCCTTGTCTCTGCTGTTCTCCTCCACACCTCGCTGGTTTGCAGCGGCGGAGGCTGCAGGGGAGAGCTTGTCAGCCGTGTGAGGGGGAGGGAGAGGAGGGAGAGGAGGGGGAGGGGGGGGAGGAGGAGGAGGAGGACAGCAGTAATGAGGAGTCCCTCTCTCTCTCTCTCTCTGCCACCACATCGCCTCACACATCAAAGTCTCTCGGCCCAGTGTCAATTAAAACACGCACCAACACTCATTCATAATAAAACACAGATTTGGCTCCTGCTAGACTTTCTCCTGCCAAATATACGATGAGACAAACATCTCGCTGATGTCAAAACTCTAGCTTTATATTCATATTACATGGTATTTTTTTTCTTTTCCCTCCACCGTTGGATGGTGCGCCGTATCGACTGAAAGTGGCACGTGATTAGACGCTTATTGTAACTGCTCTAATGGCTCTCCAGGTAATGAAAAGCCCATGTTGCAGAATAAAAGGGCACGGTCTACGCCTTTGTTTGACTCTGCAGGAGGCATCAGTAAGTTCCTCAATAGGTGCTAATTAAAGCAAAGGTCCTGACACTGAGGGGATAATGCAGTGGATGAATGGACTGCTGCTCTTGCATCTAGTCGTCCCTTATTTTCTCTCTCTCTCTCTCTTGGTTTCTGTGACTGGCAGTTATGTAATCTTCCTGGACAGCATCATTATGCTCACACATGCACGGACGTCTCACGGAGCCGCACCTTTTCACACTGTGGCAACAGAGCGGCCTCCGAAGGAACTGAGCGTGTGATGTTCCTTTTGTGTTCCTTTATGGTTCGAGATCAAATTTAGATGATAGCGTCGTGGAAGGGGAGGCAAAACATCTCATTTTACGACTCGGAACTGATGCGAACAATTTATTCCTTCCAGGAGGACGAGCCACACGGCTGGTCTCGTATTAAACCGTTCACTTTTTACACATTTTATTATGTAGAAGATTCATTTTTTTTAATGAAAAAGTAGGAGTTGGCAGGTGCCCATTAAATTCTAACCCTCTATATAAGAAATGACTTGTATAAATTATAAAGCATAATGTTCAGACATGATATCACTGCACCCACAATTTTGAGAAATACTGAATAAATCTTACACTGTCAATGCATTTAACCTGGTTCCCAATACACACTTGAGGGATTTTATGGTTCTGTTTAAGCAGCTCAACATAAAGTGGATTGGAGTTATTGGTGAGGTTCCATCATGCGTTTATGATTTGAAGATGAACAGAAAGTTCAAAAGAAGTCTTGAAAAATCACAAAGTTTTTACTGCCTGAGGGAGGTGAGAAAGTTCATGTTTGGATAAAGGGTACAAAAAAACCCAGTGCAATGGAATGGTGAATAAAGGATGACATTTAGAAGTCACATGAATGAAATGTCAGTCCAGCGTCTGTATTTCACGGCAGGTGAGAGGAGCTTTGTGTGGACTGATGAGGAAACCACAGCATTCCTCAACTTAGTGATGTTTGGATGCTGCCTGGCTCTATTTGTTCACGTTAACTCATTATATTCACATGTGTGTTTTCTTTTCCCAATTCGTTAGCCCCCGGTACCGGAGGCAAAAAAAACTCACAAAGGCACATTTACAGAAAGCTCAGAAACTCGGCTAAAAGCTCATAAAAAAACATTCCTATGTTCACCAAACACAGACTGAACGCCGAGTAATCTAACCAACACCAGCCGAAAACACCATAACAGGGAGAATCAGCGCTGTCATGTTGAAAAAAACACAAAATAAGAGCAAAACAACGACTCATTTTCAAGAAATACAACCAGAAATGTTGTCTTACCTTTGTTTTTGAGCAAAACAAGTTGCTTTCACCACAACAAAGACGCTTCTAACGGAGAACTAGACTTCCCAGCATGCTTTGGGGACTCTTCCTGATCTGATTGGTCATTCCAGATGGCTGTTAGTTTGTTTTGATTGGAGAAGGGCAAATGTCCGTCAGACTACGTCACGGGCAGCCCGTGGCCAAGTGGAAAGGTAACTTGACTTGTAACCAGAAAGTTGCCAGTTCAAATCCCCACCTGGCCAAAAAGGGCTGGGGTACCCCTGAGCAAGGTAACCAACCCCCGGAATACTTTCCCTAAGGGGATTAATAAACTTTAACTTTATTCGCGTCCCTCTGACGAGTGAACAGAGGTTACCGCAGCCTGATCCTATTGGCTTTGATGATTAAAACAAGCTGTCAATCACACAGATTGGCCAATCACAGCCGGCGCTATGTTGTCTCTGATGCTCCAGAGAAAAATGCCCCAAATATATTGATTTTTTTAATCATTTTTTTAATTCAAAACAAGTTTTTATTAGACCAGTGACATGTAAGTCAAATTAAATGGGTTTAATAAGATATTTTGCCATAGTAATCTTAAATGGCATAGATAGTGCTCTTCACTAAAACCTCTGTAATTTTCACTTCAGCATCATCAGACTTTGCACAGCTAATGTCCACATGTTGTTACATGACTTCCATGAGTTTTTAGGCTCCTAATGCGCATTTTTAAAGGTGATATTTATTTTAAAATGCAGTATTTCTTTGGGCGAGGGAAAAAAAATCCTTCATTTTTATGGGACCCATCTGCATTTACTCTGGCACAGTGAAACTTACACGTCTGGTGGAATCTCACACGTGTTACCTTTATTTTGAGACCAAGATAATTCACATAGAGCTTGTAATTGCAGAGATATACTTCATTTTCAGGGAAGGGTCAGGGAAGAAGAGGTTAATATTTCAGATACATTTGAGCTGAAACCAGATAAACATTAAAATGAATCAAATTCTCCATTTTCTCTGAAACCATAACCAGCGGGAGCTCCATGTGAAAACCACTCCTTTGTCAAATTTGACGTACAGCACATAAATGCAGGGGATCTCAACACCAGCAAAGTTGCAGTTAACATCTGTCATGAAACAGAATAGTTGATATCAAAGTTACGACACATTTAATTGCTTCTCCGCAGTGGCTTTCCTGATTATGGGCGGCTGAGGACTCGGAGAAGGTCTTTGACGAGGGGAAATGTTTGTTGTGTTGGTTTTAAAAAATGTTCAAAGACAAACACATCATTTCTGTTTAATGCCCGACGCACAGCTGCCATCTCATTTGATTTATTGGATTATCTTTTCCGTCAAGGGCTGAGGAGACAAAGTCAAACGAGAATGGTCCCAGTTCAGACTTGCGTTAGTTGTTTTTTTTACAAGGATTAAGCCATTCTGACATTCATGTGACCTCTAGATAGATAGATAGATAGACTGAAAGTAATTAAGTAAATAATCAACACATTGATTGATTACAAAAATAATCGTTAGTTTCAGCCCGAGGCAGATATAAAGTGGGAAGGCGGGTGAGATTTCACCAAACGTCAGTCTAAACCTATATCCTCTGTTTTCTTTTCATCTCCAGAGCCATATCTCACTTCTTCATTGTCACACTTCACTGGCCAGAGTTCTCATGCTTCAAAGGAGCATCCGTCTCCCGTTTGTCACGCACACAGCTGCTCCTGTAATATTGCTACAAGTAATACAGGCGACCAGGCGGCTCCACTGGGACGTACACAACAATATCTGGCCTTTTAATAAACAATGCTATGTGATAAGGGAGAAGCAGAGGTGGACAAAGAAGACGAGGATTCCGACGTGACAGTGGGGACACGGACAAAGAACTCAATCAGTAACTTCTGGACAGCGTTTGTACAATTTGCTTAGGAAACAAAGTTTGTTCCATGTTCTGTTCATTTCTACTCCCTGGATCTCTCATCTAATCTCCCCACTGCTCTGTAAAGCCAAACTCTACAATCTCCCGCCACTCCCACCTGACAATGATAAAAAAAAACAACAATAGTTCAGTCTTGTTCCAGCGAAATCAAACAGCTGCAATGTCTACACGTCTACAGCGGCGAGACAAAACAGTGGAAGGAAAATGTGAAGTAGCCAAGTTTACACAAGCGGTTTGAAACTCAAATTGCTTGGAGGCCACTGGCCAACTTATTCCCTCCCAGGATTTTCACTTTCATATTATTTGTCAGAGACGCTCCTTGAGAAAATGGCTGATATTATGATGGACGCATGGACATGGCCTCAGTGGACAACGTGAGAGCTCCAGCGTGTTCCCGCTAAAATAGATGCGAGTGAATGGTTGATTGTCTCTATATGATCGGCCACGCGATCCATCGCTTGTCCCATCGCTGCCTTTCGCCCCGTGTCAGCAGGGATTGGCACCCTCATGTCGAGGATAAAGTGGTAGATAATGGATGGATAGTGGCGCTACAGGTGATTGTGGATAACTGCTGAGCAGTCACGGAGTATCAACATCATGGAGAACCAGCTTTTCCACAAGGACGTAGATCAATGTGATGTCACAAATAACAAAAGTGGGAAAAATTCCTATTTATTTCACTGTTAGACATGGACAACGCATACCACACAGCTATACAAAGTCCCTTGAAATGTGCCAATGTCATACTCCGCACCGGATTTACTTTTCCAAATCATTAGATCAGAATCTGATCTGTAAATCCTTAATGTCACATAAAATGCTTCACTGTGTACAGACTGATGAGAGAGAGATATGTTCGGGCTATTTGTTTCTTAATTATGTCTTTATGGCAGCAGAATTATCTGTTATTATAGGAGCAGTGAATACATCTGCCCTCCTGTGTTATTAACACCTGAGTTGTTTAAAAGAGTTTGTTTTTGTTTGATATCGACTCTAGGAAAATATCTATATGTATGTATATATATATATATATATATATATATATATATATATACATATATATATATATATATATACACACATATATACGTATATATATAAATATATATATATATACGTATGTATATAAATATATATATATATATATATATATATATATACGTATGTATGTATATATATATATATATATATATGAATATATCTCGAATGACGAGACTACAGATTTTACAAAAGAATAAAAACATTTAAAAACAACCGAGTTTGAATGCTGTACAGAATGACGGCAATAAAAATCTGTGAAATAGAAAACATGAAAAACAACATAAACATTTTAATGATACAGTGCATAATAAAAGCACACAAAAAGTAAAAGATGAATGGTGGAATGTCTCAACGTTAAACCTGCGATCAACAACGCCAATCAGTTCCGCAATAGGTTTTATCGTGACCTTTCACCTTTGGTATTTAGTCTGCAGTAATTGGTTATGAGGATGATGAGTGTGAAAGAGCAGCGAGGTGTCGGAGAGCCACGCTGTCAAACAATCGCAGGAAATGTCAGCGGTGGAAGGTGGAAGCGACGCAGAAAACACATACAGCAGAGTCACAAGGAACTGTTAACTCAATGTCTCTTTTCTCACTGATTAGGTCCGTGTTTCCTTCCTGTCACTGACCTGATTTTTTTTGAAGATAATTAACCCAAAAATGGACAAGGATTCTTGTCCATAGAGGAAGGATGGAGGAAGGAGTTTCAGTTGCTACCTGTGTTCCTTTCAGCAACAGCCAAATAAGCCAAAAAGTCTTAAGATGGACGTGGACAAAGCTTTTCGACCATTTATGTTCACGTCATCCATCATTGTGCACATCGCAGGAGAGCTTACGATGCTTAAAAAATACAGCAATACCATTGGGGCAGTACAGAGTCGGATAAATGACAAAGAAGAGTCTACAGGGACATTTAAAACTGGCTGCCAGGTCTTTGTTGGCTTATCCCTGCAGCCAGTAAAAAGGAGATTGTGCGACACAGCATGTTTAAATCGAGGAGTTATCTGGTGAAGCAAATTGTGAAAAATTGCAGTGGAAATATCGATCGATCGACCTACATCCGGTGGTCTTTCATTCCAATGCTGCGAAATCCGCTGACGCTTCTATTTCAGATCAAACACAATGAAATAAACCTCTTCAATGGTCGCCCTCTAGAGGAAGTATTTTGTAACGTCCATACCAAAAGACACACGGGGGGGTTGTGGGGTAGTGACGAAGACACCTCCAGGTTACCTCACCTACCAGGTGAATTGTGCTCTGTCTTTACATGGAGCGACAAAAGGGTCACGCAGGGGAGTGGGAGCCAATGCCAGGTGACATAGGTAAACCTTGTGTGACATACAAGGGCTTGTTGGTCTAGGGGTATGATTCTCGCTTCGGGTGCGAGAGGTCCCGGGTTCAAATCCCGGACAAGCCCTAGGTATATATTTATTAGATGGCACAAGATGAATGAACTTAAATCTTCATTCTGTTCATATTAAAAAGTTACAAACTCCAGCACAACAAGATGATTCCAAAGATGGAGCTTTGGGTTTCCATGATGCCCAAAGAAGAAGGACATTTTGACACATGCGCAGAACGCCAAGTCCGACTCCAGTCTGACTAAGTGTATACATGCAGGAGTAATCAGACTATGAATCACAGTATCCAGGTACTGTTTGTTAGTCCGACCAAGACTAGCTTTTCATCATGGGACTAAAATGTTTACATCACATGAAGATAACCCCAATTGTCTTTTAACATGCCATGTTATCATAAGATAATCACATGGTTCTAAAACTTAAAGTTGTGATTCACTTTCTTTACACAACAATCAGCGAGAAGAGATTAAGATAAGAGTAAGTGAACAGAAGCTGAGGCAGAAACAGCTGTTTCTATCGTACATGTGTCTCTCACTGTGGATTTTCAAGGAAAAACCGTAGCCTAATGTTGTTACTTTTCCTTTCTGAGGTATTAGTATTAGTAGCTAATAATTAACTCACTTTATTTTAAGGAACAAAGTTAACCCCCTGACAGTGTTTAGTCAGTGCTGGTGCCAGCGTTGAACTCACACATTTTTCCCACTGTAAATTGTCCTTGTTCAAACAAACACCATTGCAAACCAGATAAGATTATGTCAACTGTACAAACTGGGAAAGCTCTGTGCGGCCATTAATGTGACTGTGTCTGACGTCTCGGATTACTGGATGTCGGCCACTTTTTATCAGTTCGGTCAAATTCACCTTCAAAAGATTTTTGAGGCGGGACGAAGAACAGAATCATAACACGTCCGTGTCTGGAGTTGAAGGATTACACTTGAGTGTAATCTGTAAAGACCGGTCAAAGGAAGTATGAAATGCTTCAGAATCGCCGGGTATGCAAGTCACTCGCGCTCCTGTCGACTGTCAAACAGCGGCAAAATCAACCAAAATGAAGCTTAAATTTGAGTCCTTTTGAAAAACCTCTGTGTGTTTTCAAACTTTCACCCAAAGAAGTATCTAGTAAACCACTCAGATTACTGGCAATTATTTTCCCCAGGGAAACAAGTTCCTGGGAATAAAAGTTGGTGGAAAAGGCAATAATTACTCATACTTACTCTCCTCCTGCTCTCGTCTGTTTGTCCCGCAACGCTTTGGTCAAAGACGTAAGGACTTGAACCTCGTGACCTGACCACTCATCAGAACAGCTGTGAATAAATATTCATGAGGTCTCTCTCTGTGATCCAGTTCATGTCCAACTCTGGTTGTGCTTGGATCTACTTTGCATACTGGGATTTTGGTTTTATTATAATGATAGTGATAAAAACAATAGTGATACAAATTGTCACACTTCAATCTCTAGCCTTGATTTTGGAATGACGAGAAGAGTCTTTTGGCCAATTTGTACTTTTATTGTTCACTCCAATCACACACCTGATATAAAACCAAGACATGTTTAATATACGTGCTACCAAAACTAGAGCAAGCACCAACAGAGCTGAAGACTGCTGAAGCCACGTAAGCAGCCACTGCAAACATTCCCAAGAGCGCTTGAGTCAATATTTAATCTGCATGCTAAGCTACAAGAGCAGCCCATAGACTCCAACACAAAGCCACGCACACGGTGTCGATTTGATCTTCTTCTCACTGCAGTCAGTCGTCGTACTCGAGTACAAGTGTGGGGGAGCACTACACACACACACACCAACACAACGTTAGTTTATACGCTCATCGTGGCAGAGGCGACGAAAAAGAGGCGGAGAAAACTGTGGACGCAGGAAACGACGAATATAATATTCCCCAAAAATCCGTTCATCTGTCGAACACCTTGCTATGACCTTTGATAGTGCCTTTAAATTCGAAAAACATTTTGTGTTATCAGCGTAGCAACGGTCAAAGGCTAACTCCCCCCAAAAGAGAGGGTAATCTTTTTTCTTTTTTTTTAAACTACAGCTGTAACTGTAATTTTTTATGTTGTTTTAATGTTTGAGTTAACGTTGGACCGGCTTGTTTCACATGCCAAGAACTGAGAAGCATAAAAAAGTGATACTGACCTGGTAGTTTTGCTGTTGCATGAAGTATCTTTGAGATAAACTCTCTGTTCTATAAAAGGCATTTATTTGGACGTGGCTCCACGGCTTGTGTCCACCGGCTCCGAAGTGGGTTAGGGTAACTCTAACCCTAACTCAGCCTCAAAGCTGCAACAAAACCATCACTAATCGTATTTATAACAATCGTCTAATGCGATCACCTTGCGTTACTCAAAACACAAACTGCCCCCCAAGGAGAGTTCCTCTTGTGCGTGTGATGGACAGGCAGCATCGCAGATAGAAAACAAAGGTCCTGAAGGACAAGCTGTTGTTTTGTTGTTCCAGGCCACTGAAGGGAGGATAATGGTTCAATCTCCTCTAATTCCGTTGGTTCACCTTCTACCTGAGCTACATCGATGGAGCAGGACCGCGTCGGGCCGGCCAATCAGTCCCTTAATCCATCTCCTCACCTGATTAGCCGCCTTGATTGTTTTGGCTGTTGTACCGAGTGAAGGATGGTAATGCGATAACAGGAAGTGAATGTGCTCATTACGCTGCTGATTAAAGAGCAGCAGTCATCAGATACAGGAAGGCATCCAGCTGGTGACATTTGACAGAGTCTGGCTTAATCCACAACTGCGAGATTGGTATTTTAATAATCACGTCACCTGAAGATACAAATGACGCTACTGGCAAAAGGTTTGCACCTGTGTGAATATCACTTTAGCTACAAACTATTTAAAGCTGTAGCCCGTATTTTTGGTTTCTAAATCCTCTTCTCCTCCTGATTAGGGGTGGGGCATCGCTACAGATTTTCTGAATCAAATCAATTTGATCAGATTTGATTCTAATTTCCAATTTGTTTGATTGATTGATTGTGGATTCATTAGAGATGTTTCAGTTCACGTGACCATTTTGTTTGGTTATTAGGGAAGAACTAGTTGCAGCAAATTGTACAGATGTGTCTCTCTAGGTGCATCAACCCAAATATTAGTCACACTCGTAATCTTAGGCACAAAAAATGTCCTTTTTAAAGGCAAGCTATAAAAATATTATATTCTACTTTTATTGAGCTGATTTTTCTCCCCTACATCCAACCTGATAGATATCTAATACTACTTAGTTTATAAAGATTTTAACCCTATACATGCCAGATTTTTGTCATGAAACCACAATGTTTTTAGATGGAAAAAAAACTGAAAATGAATATCATTATAATTATTGCATTGAATTAATACAGTCTGGGATATGTCGATGATGAGCAGCAACAATCGTGACAGTGCCAACTAGTGGAAATAGCATGTTTGTTTTGTTTCTCCATATGCCCGAATATGGCCAAAATTACACTATTTGGTGGAGAGGAGCAAAAATGATCAATTCCAAGGCAAAATCCCAGATTGGCACCGATATACAGATATAATAAAATGCATGTATTATGCTCTAATGGAAGTGGGAGAGGGCAACGGTAGCTCAGTGGAAGAGGGAGTTGTCTTTCAACTCAGGTGTTGTGGGCTTGATTCCCTGCTCTGCTCGTCTACAAGTCCATGTGTGGGCGAGACTCTTGGGTGAATGTCAAAGCTGTAATGTAAAGCAGCTTTGAATGGTCCTCAAGACGACAAAAGGGTTTTATAAAGACAGACCATGGGACATTTTTTGCCCCTAATGGTTAGACTGTAACACTGTTTGTACACAGTGTATTGTATATATATACACATACATACATGTTCAATGATGACATTATACATTTGCAAGTGAATGTTTTGCATAGATTGTAAATTGCATTTCCATTACATGTAGAGACGTAATTTCTTGAAGAGAAAATGAATAGCTGTGAGCAGACTAATTGTTTTTGGTCTGAGACGAGGGACAGGAAATAAAAAATATCCTCTTTCACTGAGCGTCCGTTCGTTTTAATGAAACATTGATTTATTTTTTTTTTTATTATTTCGTCTCGACCGTTGAATCAGATTTTCAGAGAGTTGTTTTCCTGATCTCAGATGAGGTCATCGACGGAATAATTGAATGACTCCCGTGAGGACTGGTGCTGTTAACTTACAGATGGTTCACAGTGGTTTCTCCTCTAATGATGAACAAACTCCCTATAGACTCTATCGTTATTCCTAGAGACGTGGACTTTTCTCAACTCCTGACATTTGCAGCTGACACTCACACCTTCTTGTGGAGGTGAAGAGAAGGACGAGGAAGTGAAACTGAACTGAAAAAAAGGTAATTAAACGCAGAACCTTACAAAATGTCCAAATGTCTCCTGAATGTCTCTATGTCTGTCCTGGAGTGGTCATCAATGGATCTTTATGAAAGGGCTGCCAAAGAGAGTGTTTTCAAAAAAAAATTTAAATGAAGGAAACATCCAGGACCGAGAAATGTGTCAGCAGAAGATTTTTAATTTTTATTTTTTAATCTGTCAGAAAACAGGCAGAGAAGCTGACACTTGTTTTTTCTTTAATAAACTGGGATAAATTATTGTCTTTACTGTGTCTTCTTTTGATTGGAAATTCCAAAATACTTTGTTTACTCGAGATGAAAACCATGAGCTCAATACAAAAGATTTTCCACATCATCTGAAATATAAATCCAGGATAAAGCATGGGGGGAGGTTTATGTGAAATACTCTGTGAACTGATTTTAATGACTGATTATTACTGGTTATTTGCAGGTTGTTTGTACGTGTTTACTCGCACACAGTTTGTGAACGTGTCGTTGAGACTTGTAAAAATGACTGACCTGTCCTGATGGAGCGGTTGTTTTCCTCCTGTTGGATGATGTGGTTACATTCATGCTGAGCTTTCATGTGCTGAAGCACCACAGCACAGTCTGGGTGGATGGCCTCTGTCTGAAGAGAGGAGAGAGAGAAGGCAAAGCAGGTTTATGTGTTTATACTGTCGCACAATTCACACACACACACACACACAAGGCAATTCACTGTGTGTTTACAGACGACAAAGATGTTAGAGTTCAAGCTGTACATTAAAAACACTGGGACGGAGAAATTATAGACTTTCTAAAATTAGTTGAATTTATATATCAGGGGTGTCAAACATAAGGACCGTGTGCCAGAACTGGCCCTCCAGAGGGTGTAATCCGGCCCACAGGATGAATTTGTGAAAACACTGCACTTATTTTTCTGAAGAAATTTCAGGTTGTTGATAATGTTTTGTAAAAAAGAAAAAAACATTTTGTTCTTTTTTTGTTTTGACAATATTTGATTTGGCCCCTGAACTAAAATGAGCTGCTATACACAGCTGGTTTAAATTGTAAATAGATTTCAGACAGAGGACGAAAAGGATTTGTTCATCCTCACACTAGAGTACAATAATTGATATTTTGAAGTTGTAATTCTCCATTTTCCATCAACTGGGGCTGGAACATCAGTTTCAATGTTGATTCACTGACAGGTCACCATCAATAAGTCAATTATTATGAGATTAGTCTGACTGAAACTGCACAATTCAGACTAACACACCCAGATAATGGGATTTAGAGTTAACATAAAAGTTACAGTGCAGGGAAAGGAAAAAAAAACGACTTATTTGAAGCCTCCACCTTTACAATTATCTCTTACAAAATTACAAAACAATACAAAAATGATAGTACACGGCAAAGTAATGACGTTTGGCAAAAGAAGCTACACAGATGAGTAAGACAGCAGCAATACAAATATGGTGACATTCAGGACTAGGCTGATTTTATGCTCTGACAGCTTTAAAAAGTGAATTATTTTTAAATACATGTACAGTAGGAAGTTGGTGATGGACATGCTAACAACTAACCACGTGGTAAACTGGAAATTGCATTACATTTAAGGTGAAATTGGGTGTTTTGCGACGCACTGACGTGTATTTTGTTTTGAAACGTGAGGACGTTCAGCGGTAGAACAGCGACATGTTTGACAGAGGGAAACTTCGCACGTGAGCGTGACATTTGACCCCGCGTTCTCCCAGCACCGCAGTGTCCAGGCTTAACACCCGAGACGCTCACTGCTGTTGGACAGAGTTGTGGGTCAGTTTACCCGACAGCTGCCATAATTTAATCAATTCTTCTCTGTGGCTCTGAATGATCAGTAAGCGTTTTCAGCGGATGCTCAAAAAGGTCTTTGTACACATTCTTCAAACTAATTTCCATGGTTTGAATGTAACGTCCATTCATTTAGATTAAGAAGTTACACGCTACAGCTTTAAATGATTGAAAACATAGGACATCAAAGCACAAAAATACACATTAAAACAAGATACCTCAATGTTTTTTAGCCAAATAAATCATATTAAATACAAGCCTATGCGTGTTTCGTTACTGTTTATGATCCTGAAACAGTTTCGAGCTCTTCGACTGCACTACAATCACTTCCTAACATAATACAGACTAAAACACTTGGGCGAATCAAACTAAATAAATGTCCATTTTCTCGTTCAACAATTGCTATTTCAAACACCGTAACCTAAACACAGAGCACGATATGAGGGCGGAATATTTCCACGGTTACGCGCTCGTATATAAACACGAGGGCTGAAAAACTCCTTTGATAGTTTACACGCCGCAGCGAATAAATCTGCGCAGCTGAAAAATATGACAGCGCGGCGTCGGCGTGACGAGAGACAGCGCAGTCGTATCTGCTCTGCAGCTGTGAAACAAAAGCGGCTTTTAAACGAGCGAGATCGTCGCCGGAAACCAACACAACGACACAGTGAGGTGCGGACACTCGCGACTGTGGCCTAGATTACATTTTTCTATACGATGAGACCGCAACAGCAAATATCGAATAATTACTGGCTGAATTATGTTAATGTACAGTTATTACTGGCTGTGGATGCAACAGGAGGAGTTAAAGGTAGATGGAACAAATATGAACTAACCCTTTACTGTATTTGGTAACTTCCGCAGACATCCGAAACAAACGTTACGTACTGTGAAATCAGAGGAGGCCAGCGACGCTCAAAACTTCAGTTCTCCTACATCTATGGTAATATCTCAAAAACTAATGATGGTAAGTTGATGTGTTGGAGCAGGGAAACGTGTAAAAACACCGCTCTGTTCTGGAATAATGTTCCTTTCACTTCATTCTTACACATACTCTTCATGGACCGTGATTTTCTGCATGAAAACAAAAAAAGAATGGAAAAATGGAACAGAAGGAAACCATTCCACCCCCACCAGCTGCCCGATTTGCCTTTGTCTGGAAAATGTGTCTCAACTCGATGCACACAAACACACCGAGAAGCGCCGCCGCTTTATTGAAAATGACTGAAGATGGAGGAGATAAAGTGGAGAAGGAGAAAGAGAAAGAGGAGCGGACTCCTGCTGTGAGCCTGCAGAGACACAGTATTGTACGATTATGTCACTAAACTGCGACCAAAATGGTGAAAACGTCGCTTCTCTTTGTGTTTGTTAAACAAGTGCTTCGCCACAGGAGCATTTCCGTTTACCTCTGAGACAACGACGCAGCGGCAGTTAAGTCCGATAACGTAAAAGGAATGTAAGGAGGTCCTCGGCGCACGCACGCACGCACGCGGTGATTATTTTACACCTTTTGGAAAGAGCGACCGTTTAAATCCAATCGCGGTCGTTATTGCCGAGCGTCTGATTGCCTCGAGCAAACTGTTACCGAGCTGCTGCTGCTGCCATTTACATTCAAAATGTCATCGAGATATAAAGGACAGGTGATCACCTGTGTGTGTGTGTGTGTGTGTCTTTATGAGACGAGAGGACGTGGGGACATCAGTTAAGTCTTCACCACTTTTTCTGGGTTCAAAGTTTGTTTTAAGAGTTAGAATTAGGGTTTGTGTTGGGGTTAAGTTAAGGGTTAGGGTAACTATTTAAGGGTAATAATAAGGGGGTTAGGGAGCATCCTCACTGTCCTCAAAGCTTCACTGCCATAAACCTAATATCTGAGACTCTGGTTAAGTTTAGAAAGAGGGTTCTGGTTTGGTTAGCTCTGTTCGTTTACTGAATTTCCCATTTTTTTGTTTTTTGACGTCATGGTAAATCTGTCCTTTCAATGTCATTTTTACCCTTTAGGCATTTAGGCTGCTGTTTTCCATTACTCTGTTAAGAAGTATACAGAGACGATAAGAGTGTCTTATATCCTCTTTTTCAGCACAACCTATTGACAATCCCATGATTTTTACCAACTATGTAAACACACCTCAGCAAAAAGCACTCAAAATGTTTTTAATCTGATTGAATTAGCGATGGAAATACGTCACCTGACTCGTTTTTATGGACAAAGACCTGGAGTCTGCATGCGTTGCCCAGCTTCCTCCCACAGTCTATCATCTTACTCCGGCTTGTGCGGTACATGAGCGGTCAGGTGACGCGTTTCCATTAGAAAGACGAAGAGAAAGCGGATGCTGAGGAGGCAGCGCACACACTGGGCTTTTTGATAGACTTTCTGAAGCCGGTCTATGAAGCTGAAGCACAGCGGGAACGTGAGGGACACAAATGTCCAACACTTAATCTGGTGTGAGCAACGGAAACGGCACGGGGAGTGGCTCGCGCTGTAAAGTGATAATACCGGACCTCCACAAGATCGCACAACATTCGTGAGAATGTTGTCGCGCTCATGCCCGCACGGCTGAGTCGAGACCCAGAGCTCTCCGGAGTTTAACCCACTGAGATGTTCTGATGTGAACAGAGGACTTATTTTAAATGGCCCTATGTAAATGTATAAAGGACTCATTCCCGATTACAGCTCTAATGGGGATTAGGACACTAATCAAATCAATCTCATTAAACTGGACACTCCGCATTGACCGTAGGTGTGATTGTGAGAGTGAATGGTTGTTTGTCGGTCAGCTGAGATTAGCACAGCGACCTCACTAAACAGCCTTAGTCTTTGTATGCCAACATTACTTTCTGTCTGTCGTGATGGTCTTTGTGTCTTGTTTTTGGACGACCTTTGGGCAGCACTACAAGTATGACCCCGACTGATCGGCGTTCAAGACACTGCACGAGTTCATAAGTCATCGGGTAGGCGGGGCAACGGGTTGCCAATCATGGCTACTGAAGCGCTGTGAGCGTATGCTCGTGGACTTTGTCATGGTCGTACCTTGAGGGGGAGGAATCAGAGGAATCTTCACCATGTTTATGTCCGTGTGTTACCAATCCTATTGGTCAGCGTCCAGAAGCGCGTCATAGGAGACGTCGGACTAGTTTGATCGTTTGATAAATGGCCTGAATTTGTGGAGTTTAATCCAGACATAAGTTGTTCTTTTCCCCCCCACACGCTTGTGTTGTGTTAAACAATCGCTGTGTTCCTTGTTTTACTGAAATAAACACATTTCTATTCACACACTTTCAAAATGGAGCCTCTTAAATTGAAGTAACAAGCTCAGTGAATGAGTCAGTATCTATTAGCCGAGCAGCTCTGGTTACTGAGGGCTGGTGTCAACTCATTTAAACACATATTAAGAGAAAGCGAACGCAACGGAGCCGAGTGTAATCGGATTAATTTGCCAAAACATACACACACTGAGCGCTGAGCATTCCACACGCAGCTGAACACAGTCAGACTCTCAGCAGGCGTGAGCGAGCGGTGATGCGTTCATGAGCAACGTCACAACTGCTTCGCTTGACAAATGAAGATTATCACAGTTTCAAGCTACACGTGTTGTTTCCCGAGGCGAGTATAACAGAATGTTAATGAGGCCAGAAACATGCAGAGGCATAAAAAGGGTCGAGAAATTACAACGACAGTTCCAAATAATGTCGTGTGTATTGTCATTTTATGGAACAAGGTCAAAATCGCAGTTGGTTTCAAGGCTGCTGCCCCATCTTCCTCTAACTCCTCCCCTTTCCTTCACCCCGAGCCAGGCTGATTTGAGTTTGGCGGCGTCACCACGAAGGTGAACAGACAAAGTGGCCACAAGTGGGAAAAACAGCCGGGTCTTTTATACTCTGCAGGAAGTGGAGTAGATGAGCCAGATTGGTTGCAGGTGAGTCATCGGCCACGCCCAGCCCCAGGGAGAAGGAAAGGGGGCGGAGGGAAACATGACTCACCTGCAACCAATCTACTCCACTTCCTGCAGAGCATAAAAGGCTGTTTTTCCCCTCCACTCTTCCAGTTTCAGTCAGTTCACCGTCGCTGTGATTCTGCTGAACTCAAGCTACTGTTTTTGTGTCTTTACCTGGTGTCTTTTGCCGCATGTATTCTTTGTTCTAGCCTTTGGTTTGCGGTGACTTTCTTGTCCGTTTTGAGTGGAAGTGAAACCGTTTTAACCGTTTGATCTGTCTGGAGTGTTTTTGGCTCCCTGTGTCAGCACCGTAACAGTTTGCAGATGCTTTTAAAAAGAGAACACTGGCTTATAAAAATGTAAATCTTGTTCAGGTAATAAGGACTATGAGCACTTCTGGTGTTTATGATGATAATCCATCAAACAGCATGAGTAGTCTGATAATAAAACATGTAAAGGCAATGTGAAAATACTGTATTGAACTAATCTCTTTAGCTTTAACAGGCTTAAATAGCAACTTTGTGTCGTATGTTTCCATCACAAAACTCCATTACATTACATATCAGCGCTTAAAGAGCAGGAAACGCATGTTTTAAACAATTTAAAACTTAAAATGCACATGAAAATTCACTTTCCATCTCCCACTAAATGACCAAATTGCAGTATCAATGACCACGCGTGTGATATATGGATCATTTCCATCTAATAAAACAATAAAGGGCCAGAAAATGTCCTGTGACTAATTTGCTTTTGCCCATTTTTCCAGAATAACTTTCAGTATCTGGCAGTTATTTACAATTTACTGTCAAAAGGTTTTTGTTTAAAAAAAACAAAAACATTCACGATGTACATGAGCACCAAGTTTTGTGTGTTAAATTTGAAATTTGAACAATGCAAACATATTTAAAGTAAGATTTTTCAGAGTTTTTGTCTCAATGTGTAAAAACAGGCCAAAAAAATGGAAACTAGTCCAGAATAAACCCTGGATTAAAGCAGTCTATGCTAGATTATACACCAGCGTATACATTAGCCTAGACCAGACTATACCCCTCTTGTGTAAAGAGGTTTGTATTTACACAAGAACAACTTCATTCTTCAACCTTTTATTGGGCTTTCAGCCGTGTCATGTAAGTTAAGTGAAAAAGCTAACTAACTTAAATCTTGAAATAAGACCACAACCCTGAAGACATAAGACTTTTATGACTTCAACCATAAAAGGCACAGTCAAGAAATATTTTGTTAGGTTGCTGAGGAAAAAAAAGCTAATTTCAAGAACACTTTTTATTTTCGGGCGAAAACATAGATTACTCCAGGGTAAATACATGTTTCTGATCCTGTTTATAAATACTAGTGAGTGAATAAACTGTTTAAATACAATCTGTTTACACAAGAGTGGTATACTCTGGCGTGAGTGAATTTACCGTAAAATAACCACACGTGCAACTCCTCAGCTTTCAGAAACCCGATAGCACAAACCGTCACGTATAATCACGGTGATGCAAAGTGCACTCGGTGTTAAAGGGTAAGAAATATAAAGATAGACGTAGATAAAGAAAAAGAGTATGAGCAGCTCAGTCACCTTCCTTACCCCGGTGACTACATGACAGACATTTTGGAAACGTCATTAAGAAGAGAAAACAAAGTCAAAGTCTGGAAAATTGGATCATCCTCTTTTCAAAAAGGGAAATCTGTCCTGCCTTTTGTTTCCGGCAACTGGCTTTACCACCACGCGTTATTAGCCCTGAAAATCAATTTAAACAACCTGCAGTTTGAAGACAACACCGCCGCCAGGCCAAACCGGGGCTCTCACAGAAGACGAGAGAAAAGGAGCACATTTCCTCTCTCTCTGCTTTGGTGTGGCTGTGGGATTTAGAATTGATTTTTAGGTTTAACAGCTTGTTTAAAGGCAGCGACAAAGGGTAGTGAGTCACTTTGACGTCACGGATCAAAAGCTCAGTGAAAGTCGACTGCCGGAAATCAGAAAGGCAGAAGAAAAACGAATCAGCTTTAGCAACGACGAGGAGATCTGAGATTTCAGCAGTGCCGTCCTTCACTGACCCGACGTCCAGATCAAGTTCATGACGTCCAAAGAATAAATGAGGGAGAGGAACCAGGTGATTTTTTAAAGGCGACATAGACCGGAAGCTCCAATTAACGCTGCGTGTGTGTGAAAATAGTGTGTTATTGTTTTCCTGGGCTCTGCGAAGCCGATCGGCACTTCCGTGTGTTGATGTCGTCATCAGTAAACCTCACCACTCCTCTCACCACTGTAGCGCCTCCTGGTGCGGGCACTAGTCCGGGCACATCCGGTTGCGTACATTCAACCGCAGAAGAGGAAGAACTACTCTTGTTGTAGCTGCTGAGATGCAGAGCATCCACCGTGCCAAAGGGGGAGCTGTGTATCTGAGAGCTGGCCTATCTATTACGTCCTGGTTCTATTAGGTACCTGGTTCTGGTTCTACCGTTCTGGGGGTGTGGTTTTGGTCTGAAACAGCGCGGCTGACGAGAGCGTCAGTGAGGAGATATTTTGATCGGCTCGTTTGCAGCGACTAGGAGGTTTTTAACCATGAAAACAAGTTAATATATGTAAGTAGACCTCCATAACTAACATATATGTGTGATACAAGCATTCGATGTCACCTATAAAGCCCTGGACAGTGTCGTCTACATCAGTGGTTCTCAAACTGGGGTGCGTGTACAGCCATACCTACGACTCGATATGATATGATAATGCTTCATGGTCAGAACATGACTGAAAAGTGTCTTGCATCACAGCAACCTTACAATCGTCCAGGAAACACTGACACAGTCATGACAAGAGGAGAGGGTGGCGTTCAAGACTGCACTCAAAGCTCCATCCGTAACACCTCATGTCATTTTGAAATGGTTAACAAATCATTTTGTAAATGAAATGTTTTTGTAAATGAATCCAAAATCTAAAAAAAAAAATAATAAAAAAGGTTGGTAAAGTTCTCCAAATTTGTTTTGGGACCTACAAAATATCTCCCACGTCCCATCTGGGGGCCGCGACCCAGTGTTTGGGAACCACTGTAATGAAACGTGGGACTGGGCGCACGTCACATCCCAGTAGAAACTGAACCACACAGCAGGTTTCCAGATTGAGAAATGACGGCGATGCCTTTATCCTCGACGACGTCAACGTCTTCTCTTAATCTCAGCATAAAAGCAGTAAATGTCTTCAACTGCAATAATCCCACTCTCTGACATTAAACACAGCAAAACCGGCTGACTGAACTACATGGCTGTTAGTGTTTGAATCTCTCTGTGTTTACATCTCATGTCACCTGACAACAGGTAGTGACGTTAATGTCAGAACGCGCGGCTGCAAACAGTCTGTCTGTCTGTCTGTATGAGTGAAAACACACAGACGTGTCCACAAACGGTTTTAAGAGGTGAAAACTACGACATAAAACCTGACAAATTGTTTTCAGATGGACAAATCTAACAGAGGCAGAATTATAACATCAACAGCATCAGTAATTGCTCCTCAATGAGTTTTAAACCTCACCAGTAGACGCGCACGGATCATTCAAGGCTCCATTGGGTGACCCATTGTCACGACTCGTTCAGGGAATGGGAAGCAAAGACCACCTTTAGGCTGCAGCACAAAATTTTGATTTTTAAGCATTCCAATCACATATAGAGGTGGTTTTCAGAAGTGATTCTGATCGGATTTTTACAGATTTGTTTCAATCTAAACGTCTCAGTCGCGATCAACACAGTGGAAGACGATAGTTTCAAAATCAGAAGAAAAGCTGTGCCATGGCTCCACAAAACCATTTGGGACAGAAACGGATTTCTCATCGTCCAGCAGGGCGTGGCCTGTTACTGTAGAAAATCCCTATGGAAAACAAGACCAGACAATGTCAACATGGAAACACGCAGATCAGACCGGATCACTGTGAACAGTTGGTCAAGAAGATCAGATTCTGCTCAGACATGCTTACAGATCTGATTTAGGCTGCAGTCTAAACAAGGCCTAAGTTTGTTCAAATAAAGAATTCATTTCAACAAAGGAGTGAAGGATGTAGTAGTGCTAAACTACATTATCAATCAATGAAACAACCCAAAATGAACATGATTCACTGAGCAGAAAACAAAAAAACTACAGGTAGGATCAACATCTCTACACCTAGACATGAATCAAAAACCTACAGTGATGATTTTAATGGGACCAGTTTTTGGACCTTTCTCTCACTAAATTGGACCCCGGTCCAATGACAGACTTTCTTCTTCTTTTCCTTTTGGCTGCTCCGTTCAGGGGTCGCCACAACTAACTTCATGTCCTCTTTCACTACATCCATAAACCTTCTCTTTGGTCTTCCTCTAGACCTCCTGCCTGGCAGTTCCAACCCCAGCATTCTTCTACCAATATACTCACTATCCCTCCTCCTCCTCCTCCTCCTCCTCCTACATGACCAAACCATCTCATTCTGGCCTCTCTGACCTCATCTCCAAAACATCTAACATGTGCTGTTCCTCTGATTGACTCATTCCTGACCCTATCCATCTTCGTTAGGGTCTAACAAAGTTTCATAAGCCCCTTTTCCACCTATGGTCCCAGCTCGCCTCGCCTCAGCACGGCGTGGTTTAGGTTGGCTTTCCACTACAAAAATAGTTCCTATTCAACGTGGGCGGAGTCATCGCCGCACAACTGCGTGAACCTGCCGTGACTTCGTTTCATACACGACACACACACAAAGTGACTTGGTGTAACTGAATCATTAGAATCAAAGATCAGCAATGCTGCTGTCGCTAAATACACCAGACTCCACTGTTAAATAGTGAGACTTTAGACATTGTTGGACATAATTGTTGGAGATGAACCCACGTTTTTTCAGGATTGTGAAGTCTTTTTATCTGATCTACAGTTCGGCATTGTTCGGCTTGATTCTTGTGTATTCTTAGTATGGCCTCAGCTCGCTTGGAACCTCGCCAGAGCAGCTACTGAAAACAGGACTTGGCACTATGCTAGTGGAAAAGCAAAATAACCGCGAAACCAGTGAAAACACGCCAACCGTGTCCATGTTTATGTTTAAAAACAGGTCAAATGACAAAGTGTATGACAGAATGTGGCCCTCAGTAACCAGCTACTCTTCGTGTACATTACTGTATCTTCCATTCTTTTGGACAGCTTAACCAAAGCATCATCCATAACCTTAATCTAACCACAATTATAGACCAGGTTAAAATGGACCAGGTTTTGGTCTCCATGAGGGTTACTTGGGTGTCCCTGTCTATCTTGAAAACCGTCTGTCCTAACACTTACCCTAAACCTGCACTCTTCTTCTTTCCAAGACTTCTTCTATGTAGCTTATTCCTCTCGTGTCATAAGTCTCTCTGGATAAAAGCATCTGCTAAATGCTTAAATGTACTGGTCCTGACAGGAGCTAACACACACACACACACACACACACATGCGCGCGCGCGCTGCATCACACAGTTATTGTGGCCCAGCAGGTCAATATAGGGACATTAAGAGACCGTCTTCTTGTCACCTAATGAAAAGGTGGGTAGGATTAAAAGCTAATAAAGGAGTGGACAACATAAGGATCATCAGCAGCTCTCGGGATCAGGAGAAGACCGGTCTCAAGCAACCAAACCCAGGAGTGACGACAGTAAATTCAAATCCAAAGGGACACTCGTCCTCCTCACCTTGAACATATGAAAACTACAGCAGATTAAATGTACTTTGTGTGTCATTGATCTAATGTTTTTTTTTTAATATAAGTCTATTAAAGCTGCCTCCATTAATCTGAATGATAATTAGGTTTAGAATCGAGGGGGATTTGACAACCACTCAAGGCAAATCAGCTTTAATTGATGGTTTTTCTAATAATTAAATCCAGACTAAGGTCAGGGCAGGAGGGTGGTGTTTTTTTTTTATATTACATTACATGAAATTATAGCATTATATTTTCCTCTCTGTGTGGAATATGAGTGCGAGCTAATGCAGCAATTCATATTATAGAGTAAGGATGTAAGTTAACTCGCATTTAATTCATATTTGTGAAGAAAACGGTGACATTTATGGGTTAGATTTAAAAGAAAAATGGATACATGGACCTGTTTTAAGATCTTGTGACAATGAGAGCATGTGCAGACATGAACATCTGCTATAAGTTAAGCAGAGCAAACCAGAATGACAATAACAAATGTCTCATAACTCAAATTTGTTCCTAGAATAAAGAGGAATAAAACATTTGGTTCTTTGTCAAATTTAAAAAAAACCACTCTGAATTTGCATTTAAAAAAGCTAATTTTTCTCTGAATCTATATTATTTCCTCATTTTTTCTAAGTGTATATACAGTTTTCACTATATATATAAAACATGGGTCCCTCATGAAAAAGGGTTGGGAATCATTGGTATAGATTATTATTACTGTTCAAATGGACACATTGAGGAAAAATAGTTCACTGCAATTCATAAACTCACAGATTGTTTGTCTAGTAACAATCAAATACAATAAAGTGGGTAGTGGGTGAATAAATGAACACACAAATAAAACAAAAAGGGGCACTTTGGTAAAAAAAAGTAAGATTTTCCTCATAATTATTCCATTTTTAAAAAGGAATGGTAAAAAACACACACACATGTTCACGTATCAATCTTATTTTAAGACGTTTTTGATTGATTTGGTTTTTTTTTGGATGATCCAGGCTGAAGCGGAATGTTTGGAGGAGACTCACCGTTTCCCAAAGCTCCAGCTGCAGGAACAGACTCAGGTGAAGCAGCGCTGCTGTCAGTCTCATCCACGAGCCTCCACACAGCGACATGCTCTGCGGCGACATCTGCTCACTTTGGAAAGTGCGCACAACAAAGTGGAAGTGGAAGTGTCTTCAGGAATTCACTCGGTCTCCTTTTATATAAATCTATATGTAATCAATGCTCTCATTCTGAATTCTCCACACCTCCATGAACCGTGTGCGTATGCGGAGCCGCGTGTCTCTCCGTGTGTCCGCTCCGCATTACGCGCGGAGGAGACTGAGCCAAACAAGGTGCTCTCCTCCTCCTCCTCCCACTGAGGGAAAAGAGGCAGGGACGCAGCGGAGCGCAGCGCACACACGCAGCACAGCGTGCGCACTGATAGAATGCGCCTTTCACTGCGGACACAGCCTCTGTGGACGGAGTGACTTTGAAGTGATGACTTATTACAGCCTGAAAGCGCCACGGCGTCTCTGCATGAATACATCCCCACGCGCTCTGTCGCACAGCTTTGTCTTCGACAGAACAATTTTAAATCCATCATCATCAAAATCATCAGACAGCGCGAGACAAACATCAAACACGAGGCTGAAAGCTGCAGGAACATTGACCTTGACTCTTAAATTCCACGTCAGTGTTGTTTTGGATGTGGATTTAATTCAAATGCTGACGTGGTCTCCCTGTGAGCACAGACACTTTGATTAACTTGGTACAAACGTGGGTAACTAACTTGTACCAAACCATTCTGCACGTTGTGAGCCACGGTTCTCAAACTGTGGTACGTGTACATGAGTGATACGGTACGCGAGCTTCTTCTGGTGGTAAAATCACAAATACTGTTCTGTTTACACCAGGGTATGTGATTGTAGCAATAATAATAAATAGAATCACCTTACCACTCACTCCCTCTTAATCTGTCACTACCAGTGTGTAAAGTATGTTTGAGGAAGAGGATGATGATGAGAGAGTAAATGATCTTATTGGGAATAAATGTGCCTGTAGATTAGCACTCTTGCCTTTTGCAGCAAGAAGACCTGGGTTCAAGCCTTGGTTGGAACAAGGGCCTTTCTGCATGGAGTTTGCATGTTCTCCCTGTGTGTGTGTGTGTGTGGTCTCCAGGTTCAGCTTCTCCCACAGTCCAAAACCTGCAATATGTGGATTAGGTAAATTGGACACTCTATATTGTGATGGACTGGTGTACTGTCCAGGGTGTGACCCCGCCTATCGCCCTATGTCAGCTGAAGTGGTAGAAAATGGAGGGATGACATGAAAAGTTTGAGAACCACTGCTCTAGGGGGTCCCCTAGAGGTCACGGAGCCCTCAGCAGGTGCTTAGTTTGCTTATGCCTCTGGCTATAGGAGACTGTGACAGTCCACTGACTTGTGCTCTCCATCCATCCATCCATCCATCCATCTTCTACCGCTTTATCCTCCACATATGTTTGAGGACAAACAAACCGGCAGACAATTAGATTACAAAATAATGGAAGCTACTGTAGCAGAAGATGTGAAATACTTCTTCAGACCGGTTCACCCCAACAAATAAGGCACAAAAATGTCATCTCTCAAACGTGAGAGCTCTAAAATCCCAAGTATAAGGCTCATGGACTCTCACTGAAAGGCGTGTCATTCTCAGAGGACATACAGGGCGGGAAGGCGGGGACATGCCCCGGACAGGTCACTGTAGAGTGTCCAAGGAAACTGGAGAACCTGGAGAAAACCCACGCAACATGCAAAGTCCATGAAGAAAGGCCCTTGTTCAGAGCAGGTCCAAAAATAAGCATTATCGCATTATCTGATTTAAGCAGCCAGACTGAGGCACAGATTTGGACTTGTCTTGAAATGCAATTAAAATTTCAATTCAATAAAAGAAAAAGAAAATAGATTTGATTGCTTTTTTATTTCTTTGCCCAAACCTTTTTTTTGTGTGGTAAGAGGTGGTCTGAACACAGCCTTTGTCGCGGCCGCTTTTAACCACTCTCTTCCCTGAGTCTGAGCGAACAAAGTGAAACTCTCTGGAGTCAAACACTGACATTTCACAATAATAAAAGCAATGAAAGAGACGACCTGAAAACACACGGCCTCGGGCCTGTGAGCAGAGGCTTCATGAAGACTTTATTCCACGGGAAGGAAGTGGTGAATTTATTTCACTTTCTTGTCACTTTACTTGTTGTCACATAAACATCACAGGTGATGCTTCGGACCTGGACCTATAATATAATAGTCTCACATGGTTTAGAAAAGATGACATAACATTCAGTTAATATTGGGCACTGAGTCAACAACAGGGAGTAAAGGGTTTCATTTTGTCCAGTTGTCCTTCTTATGTCTCAGCCGACTCAACAATTCAGACTGGCTCATCACATTCTGTCTTATATGGACACAATCGAGACATTGCCAAAAGTAAAGGAAGCTACTGTAGCAGACAAAATATGTCTTTAAGGGAAAATCCCCCCGTGACCCATCCGTTGGACCCGACCCATTGTTTGGGAATCACTCAGCTACACTTTCATGACAATAAAAATTAAGGGAAACTAACACTAACAAATAACTTTCGGTTGTGACCCAGACTCTGGACGGGACTATTCACAACCTCATCATTTTTTAAGGGTTTGATTAAATGAGAAGTAATGCACTTTTTACGGTGCAGTTCAAGGTCGACGCTGGTTATTCTCAATCTGAAAGTTTATAGTTGTGTATATATATATGTGTGTGTGTGTGTGAGTATATTTGAATGGTTCCAATGGGGAATAGAAAGCACTCAAAGAATGGCAGAGGGCATGATATTGTGAAAATATGAGGACTGTGAGGGAGTGACTGTGAATTTTATTGAAGCTTAAATGTCCTCACAAGTACAGACGTATGTGTGTGTAATAATGCATTAGGTAGATAGAATCGTCCGTATCTGGACGTGCACGCTTGACTTTGACTCGGGAACAAACTGTCCTCCTTCTCCTCCTCGTCTCTGTTATTTGCAGCCCAGCGTCTAAGTTCATCTCTCATTCAATCACGGCTGATTATTTTTCTATTATGACAAACTGCCAGAGTGTTGCTTGCCGGTGAAGAGGTGATTTCCTCGGGCTCACACTTCTTTTCAGGATGCGATGTCTCTGTGACAGCAGCATGAAAACATGACAGGGTTTTTTCTTTTTTTCCCCCAGTCTGTGTTCCTCATCATGAAGTTCTTAGATAACATGATTTTTTGAATAAATCATTCTCATTTAAAAAAAAAACATGGGCATGGCATTGTATGTATGATTTGGTGCCATTTGGTTGCCAGGTTACAAACACGTACACACTCAAAAATAGAAGTAGCTAAATGGTTTTCGCTGGGGTTTATGAAAGGCAATTTTGGAACAGCTCGTAAAAGTCAATTTTTGTACCTTGTCAAACTAGTTTAAGTACAATTCTGTAACCTTTTTTAATTTGTTTTTACAGAAACAAAATGAACAATAATTGTCCGTACATTAATTACATTTTGACCCATTATTTGCATGAATAAAAAAGGTAATCCATGTAGTAAAATTGCAAACATTCACATATAATGTTCAGTGGTAATGGAACATTTTGTGCATCTGGTAAAAATGGTACAACTTTGTTCGGCCCTTTTGATTTTCTATCACTTTATCCATTCATCCTCCACATGAGGGTCACCTGTGTCAATCTCAGCTGACATAGGGCGATAGGCGGGGTCACACCCTGAACAGTACGCCAGTCCATCACAGGACCACATATAGAGACAAACAACCATGGTCAATTTCAAATCATTTCAATTATATTTGTATAGCACCCAATCACAACATACATTATCTCAAGGTACTGTACATAGACCACATCATCGAGAGCAGAGAAACCCAAACGTTCACACAATGAGCAAGCACTAGAGGCATCAGTGGAGAGAAAAAAACTCCCTTTTAACGGAAGAAGAAATTTCAGACTCAAAGACGTACGGCCATCTGCCTAGACAGGTTGTGGTGAAAGGAAAAATGGGGGACAGAAGAAAGAGAATTTATAGTATCAAATTTGCCTAATCCCCAAATCTGCATGCCTTTGGACTGTGGGAGGAACCGGGGAGAGGACGGGGAGAACATGCAAACTCCATGCAGAAAGACCCTTGTTCCGACCGGATCGCCAACTGCACACTGGGTCTTCTTGCTGCAAAGGCAAGAGTGCTAACCACTACACCCATTCCACTGTTTGCAAAAATGATTCTGTTTGAAAGGAGTTCCAGGGGAAAATGAGGCAGCAAGATAAATCCAAAACTGCCTCATAGTAACAAGTTAAAAGGGACCATACCGCCACCTAGCGTAGCAGAGGGGGACACAATTGAACAATGTAGTCGAGCTACAACCACACTAACTTAACTGTACATTGATTGTAAGATGCTCAAATTGAGACCTATTACAGCCGTTATTTGACATTACTGCATTGATCCATGTCTCCAGATTTGAGCAGACTTGCAGTAGCTTCCACAATGAAGAGCATCAAAATGATTCATGGAGAGCGGGGTTGAAGCACGATTATTAAACAAGCTTTCAACACACGTCTTTCACCTCTGACCTGGACCTCTGCTGCTGTGATGGACGCGCAGCTATGTCTCTCTCTTATGTGGTTTGGCGCTGGCCTTCAAACAGCATTCCTCTGTACAGTGTGTGAGTTTTGTACTCGCTGGACGCCCGCTGTTTGCAGCTGCGTGTCCCCAGACGGCTCACGGAGACGGCGCTGTGAGGCTCTGAATTCAAGGACAGAAACTGGCGGAACGGGCTCGTCCAGATGTGTCACATTTCTTCATCCCAAGACTTTATCATTGCTCTCAAAGGGGGGAACAAAACAAAACAAAGGTTATTGTGTGTCACGTGTTTAATAGCACCTCCAAGTCATGTCCTCTAGCACAACACTGTCCCTCTTTCAAACCATTGCCATATTACAGCTCTGTGTATTTCAGGATAACCTATAAACCATAGAAAAGCTGGCATTTCAATCTAGCCCACTTCCAAGAGGTGTGGCCAACAAATGTATATCAAAATGCATCTGTATGCACTGATCAGCCCCAACATTAAAACCAGCAATGGCTTTAATATCATGAAATATGGAATCCATTTACTGTTTTGAAAGGTTTCATCGATTATTTGATGCTTTGTGGGTTCAGTAACTCTGCACATCTGTGTGGCTTGAGTAAGAAAACAAGGTATATAATCCAGGTTTGAAACCATTTGGCGAAGTCATTATTGTAGGTCACTGAAAATTGGTGTCTTAAACGACCTCCTCTGTTCAAGGAAGCTCGCTCTGAATGGACAAAGACAAACCGTCTGTCTTCTCTGTCCAAAATACGAACATTGGCATCCTCAAAAGAGTAGTTGTTTAGTCTGAGCCCTCCCTATTGAACATACATTACTCAGTTTGTGACTTGGCATTTTGTCCTTGGGGTGAACCAGTCTTTGCCTCAGGATGTGGATGGGTTTGAAGTTCTTTGGACGTTGCGTTTCTGCGAAAATTCGCCTGAATTTCTCAGATAAACCGGAACACATATGGGATGGGATGACGATGTGCTTTAAAGTCTACCATGACCTGGATGACTGAGAACCTACACAGACATATAGTGGTGTAGATTTTGGGATGAATACCATATTGTTAGCATCTGTACCAAATGACATTGTGACAAATTGGAGTGAAGAAAAACAGTCGGTAGAATTTGATCTGGTCTTTTCTGTCCAAGGTCCCCTGTTTTTCAACAGAGACGAGAGGCCACTCATGTCAGTCTGTAACCAGCTGTGACCAGATGTTGAGCTCAGGGACAGTAAATACTGAATACACAGCTTTTGGACAAAACAGGACACTGACACATGATTGAACCCATGTAGCCTGGGTATCAAAACTGCAAATTGAAGACACAGCGTGTGGACGCTTTAATCCCCTTCTCTCACATTATAAACACACATCTCTTTGTTATTCACCAGGCATGTTAACCTTTACCTCACATGTAAATCATCTACATATTCAGAAATCCCTCATGTTTGTAGTTGTTGCAGTCAAACTGTGTTTCCGTCCCCCTGACACCTGGATCTTCATCACACTGAAAGAGACCTTTTGACGGACGTTCCCTTTTTCTTTCTCACACACACACACAGGATGTGATAACCTTCAAACTCCTCCGTGGAATTCATGAGACATTTTATGAAGATGATTTGAATTGTAATCAGCTGAAAGTCACGTTTATGTAACTTTTAATATTCTACATTGCTGTTCGGCCAGACTGACTTATATTGTACAATGATTTCGGTGTGGAAACCACTTTCTTCACAACATCTCCCCATGTTTCATTTTGTCCTTCTGTTGCCTCTTATGGAGTTTTGTTTTAGCAATTAAATGATAATTTCACAAGTGTTTGGTGTCTGTAACCACAAAACCACAGCATCTATTTTGGCTTATCATATTAGCTAATAAGTCTGACTTTCCATAACAAATAATATTCATTTCAACTAGTTGTACTGTCATTGTGACTTGTAATAAGTTTGATGTGTAAGAAATGTAATGTATTAAGACAAAAAATGATGTTTTGGACGCAATTAATGCTACTTCAACTGACAGGATGCTAACAGAGCAGAGAACAGCTAGCTGCTAAGCGTCAAAAGTCCTGGACATAAAAAGCTTTGGAACCCTCTGTGAAACATGTCAACCAGAGGAGAAGAAAAACAAGAGTCTGCAGTGGAGATGTGTTCAAATATAAATGACAAAAAAAGCAAAGAGGAAGTTGAAGACATAGCAAAATGCTAGGTTAGCTAACATGCTAGTTCAGGGGTCTCAAACTCAAGTCAAACTTTTTGGGGAAAGAAGAAAAACAACAGCAGTTCATTAAAGGTTGGTGATATGAGCTTAAAATGACATCGAGATATTCCATCATGACGTCACAACAACAATATTTGTGACGACAATATTCACAGAGCTGCACTCCAGTCTTTCAAAAACCCAACAATCAACAGTTTTACTTGTCTGTTGATGTGTGGGTTGGTTCTTTTCACAGATGACGTCACAGAATTTGTTGCATTACAGGAAAAAAAGAGCGTCTACCCTTCTTACATGTTTACATCTCACCAGTCAAGATCTGCTGTCGTCACAAGAGAAGAAAAGAAATACTGCAGCTTGACTTCAAACTATCATTGCACTGTTAAATCTGGATTTCTCTGTTTACTCAGACCGCAGATTCCCAAAGATTGTCAAGGGAAATGAGTTGTCTCTCTCTTGCCTCGTTAATTAAACAGCATCAGAATCTGTTTGTTTTTTTTCTCTCAGTATTGTGTGCTTGCGCTGTCAGTTACTGAGTCCAATCTCTTTTCGAAGCCCTAATTCTAAGCACCGCGGAGCCGAATCTCGCTCAGCAGCAGCATCGTTAAAAAAGAAACACGATCAGCGGCGTCCTCACAGGGACAGACGGCGGCCGTAGTAGGTCTGTCCCCACTGACTCAGAGAAGCCCTTCAGAATGAGAGGTGAGTAATATTCTTTCATTAGTTTTTGGCCGAGGTCAGAAGTCAAGCAAACACATTCAATGGAAACTGATGAGCAGACTCGCGTGAAAGACGTCGGCCGTCTCCTCTGACCTCCACGCACGAGGCTCATCGCAAGGTTCAACAGTTTTTAACGAGAGATGCTTTGAAAGATGCTTTTTCATGGTTGACCTATTTTAATTGATTTAATACAGTTATTTGTTTCATAATAATACAATTCAATTCAATTAAATTTTATTTGCCAAATCATAACATACATTATCTCAAGGCACTGTACATAGACAACATCAAAGAGAGCAGAGAACCCCAACAGTTCACACAATGAGCAAGCAATACAATAAACCAGATTTACTTTTGCAGAGCACAATTCTGAAGTGTTTCTTGCTCTGGAAGTTACACCATTATCACCAACGTTAAAATACAGTGGTGCAAATAGTTTTTAGGAGGCAGATTTATTCCCAGTAGGATAATTTGCTCACTCATCCAGTACCACCTGAGGAAGCTGGTGTACCACTGGTGTTACACGTACCACAGTTTGAGAACCATGGCGATAGATAGATAGATAGATAGATAGATAGATAGATAGATAGATAGATAGATAGATAATATATCTAGGTAATATATCTAGCTAGCTAACTTTGTAGTTAGCTAGCTAATATATCTAGATAATATATCTAGGTAATATATCTAGCTAGCTAACTTTGTAGTTAGCTAGCTAATATATCTAGATAATATATCTAGGTAATATATCTAGCTAGCTAACTTTGTAGTTAGCTAGCTGCTACTAGATAGATAGATAGATAGATAGATAGATAGATAGATAGATAGATAGATAGATAGATAGATAGATAATATATCTAGCTAGCTAAATCTGTAGTTAGCTAGCTGCTACCAGATAGATAGATAGATAGATGTCCTAGCCTGGCTTGAAACGCAATCATTTCCATCACCGTCCTGGATTAGTGCTGTTCTTCAACCTTATATTTATTTAAAATGTGTATTTTGTACATTCTTTCCCATAATGTAACTCCCAAGATTGAAAAACACATACTTTTTAAAGTTGTCCTGAAGTTGTATTCCCCTCCTTGTCTCTCTGAAAACAATGTCTTTATTTTATTTGGAAGTAAATCATGTCTTGCTTTGAATATTAGTTGTGCTGTTTTGAACTGGAATTATAAGAGCTTGTATTTTTTTGTTAATTTGTGTTTTTTCTGCAGACATACAGTATTGTCATGTAGATTCAGGGCCAGGCTGTTAAAAAGCCCTCAGAAAGTGACACTTCATGCTTTCATTACATTTCACCTTGTCTCTCTATACTTATGGATGTGATGCATTAGAGTGTTCACATTAAAAAAATAAACACACACACACACACACAAACTCAAAGCTGCATGGGTTGCCAGACAACCAGCACAGTATCCTACCAAAACACAGCACATGATGAATTTTATTATATTTACTTATCTTTTTTTTGGAACCCATCATGTCCAGCAACTTAAGCAGGCAGTTACGTTGGCTGGATGCCTCAAATGTACAGTCTGCGGGCAAGAACCAGCCCACCAGAGGGCCGGTTCTAGACTCTAATCCAGGGGTGTCAAACTCAAAAGACCTGGGGGCCAATGATCGTCAAAAGAGGGGGCCGCTCTAGAGAAACAAAAATTGGGAGAAAAAAAAACAAATGTTCAGTAGCAAGAGTTTAAAATTAAAACACAATATTCCATCATAATATAGCAAGATATTCCTGATGATATTTTCCAGAATTTAAAAGTAAAAGTGCTTGTTTTGTTATGGAATCTAAAAAATAGTAATAGTAAAAACAGAGAAATGTACGTAATTTGAAATTTACGTAAATAAGTGGTCGGAACATGAAATACTAGTCACTACCTGTGACTAAATGTTTTGTGCCTCTGTAGATCCACAGTGGTTTGTAATGCAAACGTGTGTAAATGGTAAGTTTAGGCCTAACATTTTTGAAATTGCACTTATTTTTCTCAATAAATGTCTTGTTTATAGGTTATTATGCTATTTACTGGTCCGGCCCACTTGAGATCAAATTGTGCTGTATGAGGCCCCTGGTCTACATCATCACTTCCCAGGGTGTCCATACCATAATCAGTCTCATCTGATCCTTCTTCGGCCTCATCAGGTCACTGACCACTATCTGGACTTCAGGGCGGTCTCTTCAAGGCTCTCCTGATCAAAGTAGGGTGGTTTTTTTGTGTGTTACTAAGTGACTCTATAGAAATAGGTCAATTATCTCCATGGCTTCCCTAAACATATATACTGTATACAAGTATTACCTATTTATTTTTCCATTTGTAAAATAAACAACCCACAGCCTGGCTTCAGATTGTCTCACGTGCCAGTTTCACGTCACAATGGTGATTCTGTCACCGAGTAAAACGAGTCATTAGAACCGCCGTGGACCTGTGAATGCCGCGTCTTTTGTCACCCGTATGCGCTGGAGTGCAGCGATCCCTCGTCCCCTCTGTGTTTCTGACTTGTAAACACGGGTTTAATGAGAATATCAGGCTGGAAACAGAGAGCCTGCTCCTAATTATAGCTCCGTCCACAGCCCTGACTCCTGTGCCTTTTTAGAGACGTCTCATTTGTCTCCCGTGTTTTCCACGTTTCTCCAAAGAATAAGGTTTCTTTATGGCGACAGTTGCCATAGAGTTCCTGACAGCTCCATTCAATCAGACGAAACAAGCCCCGGCCTCCTCCTCCTCCTCCCGTGACGTCGTCAACATTAGTCATCATTATCTGTATGAAGCACATAAACACTCTCCACATTCTTTCCATTAGGGTGGAAACCGCCGTTCATTAAGAAGGCCTTTATTTGAGGTTGAGCAGCACATTTGAATGTGTCTCACCATAACAGAGATGTGCTTGAAACGGCGACGCAACATTCCAGCAGCACAACATGTCCTTCTGCTCGTCATGGTTTTGTGGAGGCATCTCAGCAGCTTTTGAGACGGCTGCTTAAAACAAAAGGCCTCTTATTTTACCTTTATTTTACCAGGCCAAACACGAAGAACAAGTTCTTATTTACAATGTCGGCCTGGCAAGTGCCGCAGAAAACACTTATGTTAATCTAAGGATTAAAACTAGTGCTGTCAGTTGAACGCGTTATTAGCGGCGTTAGCGCAAACCCATTTTAACGGCGTCAATTCTTTTTACCGATTAACGTTCTTTTTGGCCTAGCAAACTTTGTGGGGGGTTTTTCACATGTTGTTGCAACACACCTCACCGGATCTAGCTATACTGGAAACAAAACCACAGGCACGCTGCACACACTTGTTTGGGAGTAGTAAGCTAACGTTACGCTTTGAGCGGATGGCGAGTGATGTGCGCTTCTCTGTCTCCAAGCGGGCTCTCCGTATCCAACGCAGCCTGGATCAGTTCTCGACGCACTCCCCACATCCAAGTAATGATGTGCTGGCAAATCCCCGAACCGTAGTAAGGAGACCTCCAAAGACCGCTAGCTGCTTTAGCTCAGATTAGCTTGTTATAGCAACAACACATTAAACCGCAGGACTCCGTCTGCGTTGAAGAACGGCACTTTATTCTTATTATTGTGCGGCTCTCACAATAAGAGGAATAGCAAGACGATCCACTTTTCTATGTTGATAAGAGCATTAAAATCAACGGACATTAATTAATAACATTAATAACTATGACATTAATGCGATTAATTGCGATTAAATATTTTAACTGTTACAAGAATGTGCAATATAGAGTGTCTTATATCCCTTTTGAAACATTTTTTTTTTCCATTTTCACCAACTCTTTGGTGAACAACACACCCGTGCAAAAAATCACTCAAAATGTTTAAAATCGAAATTGAATTTGTGGAATTTGGAAATGGGTCTAGTTCTAGTCAAGTTCACTCGGCTCTTTCTCATGAACAAAAGGAATTTTGTGACTTCTGCACAAGTATTGCTTCTTCATATCACGACTAAAAAGTGCGATGAATCATAACGCTGACTCAACAAACGGAAAAAAGACACATTTTCTGGTGAGTATCAGTATCTGGAGAGTACATTTAGTACATTAGTACATTTTAATAACTTTAACTTCACAAATAAGAGAATGGATGGATCTCTGCTTATTTCTGCTTCTTCTAAAGGTTCTTGCTCTTTTTAGTAAAAATGAAAGCTGGATATCTTGCATGTCATTCCTTCATACTTCAACACAATGAGTCAATAAGTTCCGTCGTGTCAGTGCAGCAGATGCTTTTATCGGAACCTTGGAGACATTATTTGGAGTTGAAATCCTACCCTGTGTTTGCTCTAAGCTTAAATAAATGTCAGGGCCATTTCCCGGTGCTTATATTAGTGTGTGATATTTACCATTTTCTAATTAGCTGCAGTGAACGTCATCAGTCCTGCAGGTTTTTGATCATACAGTGAAATATTCATTTCAGGAGATGCTGTTGCCCTGTGATTTTCTGCATGGACGAGTGGAAAAGTCTCTTTTACAGCAGCGAACGTGTCGTTAAGATGTCGTTGACTCGAGCTGCTGTGTTTCTCAGCAGGTGAGTCTTTTTGTGAAGTGGCAGAGTGAGTGAGTGAGTGAGTGAGAGCGTGTCGGCCTAATGTTCCAATATTAAGGCCGTTCATCATCAGCGTGTGTGACGTCACGAGCCTGCGTGTGAGACACTGCAGCCGGAGGGGGAATCGATTAGTGGGTTTCTCACTAAAAGCCACGTCTCGTGTTCCCATTATGGTTTAAACTCATCTCTGCCGTTTATTGTGATGGATAAATCAGTTACAATCCCTCGGGGGGGGCGGCAGCAGCAGCCGCAGCAGCTCACTGAGAATGACAACAGACACACACACACACACAGAGAACTTCCTTTACCCAAGTTGCATTTCGTTAAAATTCACATACCAGCTTCACTCCCCGTGTGTTGGCTGAAGCATAAAAAGGAGGGAAAAGGATTTTGTTTTGAAGCAGCAGATGAGACAAAGTTCACGCTGATGAATTATGCAAATGTGACAGTGGACACAGGTGTGTGCGTGTGTGGGACATACGAGTCTCCAATCATATCTAAAGATCACCACATCAGTCACACTCTGGAGACACAAGCCGCTCCAGTCCTCCTCCTCCTGTTGTTGTTGCATTAGGGCAGAGAGTTTGCTTTAATGACACGTTCATGAGCGCTAATGCTGATAAGTAATTCAAAGAGCATATGACAGTGAAAGCCCTGATTCTCAGGGGTGTGTGTGTGTGTGTGTGTGTGTGTGTGTGTGTGTGTGCTCCTTTTCAAGACTTTTTTGAATTGATTAAAATAAAAGATGGACTCAAGACTGGAGATTTGCATTAAATGTCACACACGTCTGACACGGAATGCAAATGTTGATTAAAAAACGGGAGGAGAAGCAGAAGATTACGTCTCTCATAAAACCCATTAGAGACGGAAAAAAAAACAGCGAGAAAAAGGGGGAAATTTGAAATACGGATTCATTCAGAAACAGAACAAAGTCCCTGTCATGACCCTCGGTCTGTTTAGTACTTTCAGTTTCAGAGTGTGTGTGTGTGTGTGTGAGTGTGGTGTGGGTGTGTCTGTGGTCTCAGTTAGGAGATTAGGTAAGTGTATGTGTCATTTATTCTCAGTTTGTTTGTTTTGGGCATCGATCCTCTCTGAAGTTGAATAAAACTGCTACACTTTTGAACAGTTTCCGTACGTCAGGGACGTAACAGTCACCGTGACTTTACTGAGCTCACCTTATCAAACATTTTTGTCAGCTCTAGATTGGTTTTCCAGGATCTGTGCGAGACTGTGTCTCTGTAGAAACACGTCCACGTCCTCCGGGGACGGGTTTTATTTGTTCTTCTTCCTGTCGAAGGCACAGGGTGCGAATTAAAATGTTGAGATTGTCCAATAAACACAGTCATAGTTTCAGAATGTAGAGAATATAGTTTGTCTGCCTTTGTACGGACGATGAAACACATAACCTGAATGTTTTATTCAACATTTACTTTAAAAATGTGTGAGTTCACATCACAGATGAGAAATTATAACTAGACTTGCAGTTTAAACAGAAAATAGACAATATAGTGTACAAACACTGTAACATCAGCTCTCGATATTTAAATTAAACAGCTTTTATTATGTGTATACGCTTGCATTTAATGTGCAGAAATTCCATTATTTTGGACTTACATTTCATTGTCACGGTCCACTGGTTCATTTTAATGGGTTTTCTTATTGTTTTCAAGATTCATTTCTGCCAAATGTGTCATTTCTAATGTAAATAAGCAGCGGAATGTCGTGAATTCATTATAGGGAAAACATTCATTAGAATCACGGTTTGTGAGTATGAATTTCCCCTGCGGGGCTGATAAAGAGACTTATTTATTTAAAGTGATTAAGTGTGTGACCTGGTTCTACACAGGTCGCACTTAAATGTCACTTTACTGCACACAGGAGGGAAATGTTTGTCTCTGCGATAGCGGCGACGTCACTGATAAAGAAGCGAGTCATAATAAAACAGAGTCTCAGGGTCAGTGACTCAGATCCACACTCGGGTACTTTCCTTCAGCGCTGTGTCGTAATAAGAGTCTCAGCTCACCTGTGATCTGGATCCGTTTCCACAGTAGGATCCTGAGTGTGTTATCAACACCACTCTGCAGATAAGGAGAGAGAGAGAGAGAGAGAGGTATGTGGTGCACAGTCGTGATGAATGTGGGAACCACGGCAGGAGAACAAGCAGCAGACTTGCTTTTACTATTCAAAAAACAGACAAAAAGAACAACTTTAATTTTTTGTCTTGATTTTTAATTGTTTTTGATTCGTTAAGTCCTTCAATGAGCACTAGGACTTAATTCTCTTTCCATCACAGGTGAGGCTACAAATGTCATGTCAACTCTTACTTGCAGCAGAGGGATCTCCTTTTATTTATTTTTATCTTCTTTCAAAGAAACCCAGGAGTCGTTCAGCTGAGCATCGTGCTTTTTCCCCCCTTACAGTAATAATGCTGAATATGCTGCTAACACTTGCCAACCCAATGCCCATGGGTGTGTAAAAGAACCCCCACTCGTGCACAGAGGTCACTCACAGAGCCGATCATGGCGAGGGGAAGCTCTCAGGATCAAAAGGATCCGCGAGGAAGACAAATATCCAGCGAGGCACCGTTCGGGATGGAAGAGGATGAGACGGAGGACATGAAACCTGAGGAAAGTCCTGCAGTTTAATGCCAGAAAACCGGCTTTGTATTCACATCTCATGTGAAGCTGTTCAAGTGATGGACACGAGAGAGCTCTTCAAAGCTGCGGTCAGACGTTACAGCGCGGTGACCTGTGTCAGCCTGAGCCTCCGCAGCGTGTCTTATGCCTTTTTAAGTCATTTTAGTTCAAGTTCAAGAATCTGTATTATCTCCTAGGGGCGGGTAGTTTCACCGCCAGCAGAAACAAAACAAGAGGTCACCTTTGAGTCTCATCGCTGCATGTCAGCAGAAGATCTCTGCGTCCAGACAGGAAGCAACCTGAACTCTCCATGCAGGGGTTTAGTCTGGATCTGCCAGGATCAGTGAGGTCATTTAGGCTCCTGTTCTTACGTGTTCAAAAAAGACCAAACCGGGAGTTAGTCAAGACTGGACTTCAGTGAATAAACATTCTCATCCACACAGCTCCCGATAAAAACTGCGTTCGCTGATTGATGATCTAATTACAAAAATGAATCCACGCGGGGGTTCAAAGGTCAAACATGGAAATTATGATGTTCTCAAATCTCTTGTTTTTCTCCACAAACCAAAATGATTCGGTTTTAATGATTTCTTTGTCTATACGGAGCAAAGAAACCGGAAAATGTTCACATATAAGGGGCTAAAACATTCAGAAATCTTGTTTCAAACATAATCAATTATCAAAATAGTTGACGATTGATTTAGTGATGGATTAGCAACGCTGACATTTCTACCTGAAATACCAGTTTAGTGTCTTATTTATCTGTGGTTGTTTTAAATTTGCTTCACAAATAAAGTTGGATTGGATTTGGTGCGAGACGTCGCTCTCCTCCCCCTGCGACCCCCTCACCAGGACGAGGTAACCCTAAAGTGAGCTCTTAAAAAATTGCGTGGGGACACTTTATTCGTTCATGGAGAATGGATTAATTGATGCCCCGAAAAAGCCTCGGGCTAATTAATGAATTACATCTGAAACAGCAGAGGCAGGAACATGGCAACACACACACACACTCACACACACACACACTCACTGATGTTTTATTCATATGGTCATTTATTTTTTGAAATGAATGTTTAAAACTAGTCTTGCTGTTTCACTTATATGTGTATATATATATATATATATATCTATAACAGTGGTTCTCAAACTTTTTCTGTTGGGCCCCCCTTTGGAGGAAGTAATTTCATCCCAACTGACCTCCGTGCCAAGTCTCTAGAGCTTTTATGCACGTTAACCTCCTCAAAAATGACCACAAAGCCACAGTTTCGGCCCCTGCCATTCGTGGCTCGGGCCCTAAAATTAAACAATAACAGAAAAACAGATAAAGTCATCATTAAAGATCCTAACAATCAATAAACAGACAACAAATGTCAAAGGAAAAGAAAGATTAAAAAATCATTTTATTCATTTATTCATTTCGGACTTGACAGATTGACAGCTCGTGTCCCCGCCCTAAACGACCCTTTAATGAGGAAGTAAAGTATTTGGAAATAAGTGGGTTCGCCCGTCGCTTTGCACAGTATTGTGAAAAATATACATACATCTATTTTTGTTTCGTTTCCCTTCAAACAAGCACAGAAATGCACCCGCACACACAAGAGCTCAGGGTGCGTCGCGTCGTCCGTGTTTACGTCATCATACAATTCACCGTGTTGTACGTTTCCTGAGCAAAAATCAAATATAAAATACTCAACGTTAAAGAGATTCTTCTTTCGCTTTTTTTTTTTTTTATATATACTGATACAGTGCAGTATGAACGAGACCAGTGTGTCCCAAACCTTGTGTAGGACCACCCACGTTTTAAAGATTTGTGCATATTTCCAGTAACTCATTTACAGCCATAACCTGTAAATACCTAATAAAATTTTATGAAACTTAATGTATTCACACAAATGTTAACTAAAAGGACGGGGCAAAATTTGTCTGGGGGATCATTGAAGTAGTCTGTCCTGAAAACAAGTCAAAATAAAGTGCGACACTGACTTCATTGAGCAATAATTATGACAAATACACACTACTGCACATGTGTAATTCACAGTAGTGGCATTTGAAAGAAGCTAATAGCCGCCATTTGTCGGCAATTATGTACAAACTCCAAATAAAAACTGTCAATAGAAAGTGATATTCGCAACGAGGCGGCGCACTGTCTGTGATTATGGTTCAATTTCCTCGTCTTCATAGTGCAAATTTCATCGTCGGTTGTTACATTTACCTCCAGCTACACTGCAGAGAAACACACAACACAACAGTGTCATCATATAAATTAAATTACCTATTAAACCAAATCAGACCGTACAAGAATCAACCCAAGGAAATGACACCGGCAGCTAAAAGGCAGCTCTGTATTCTTACGCCGTCTCATGAACGACCTCAGCGGTAAAGGCACATGCTGGTGCTCTGATACAGGTACATGTAGGCGTCGCAGAAGAGGCGCTTGGCCACACCCTTCATGTCCCGTGGCGCCTGACTGGCCAGCTCGGCGGGAGGCATTTCCAGGTACGTGCCGACCTCGGGGCAGACGCACACCTCGGGGATGTTGAAGCCATCTGTTCCTCCTGAAAACACACACACACACACACAAATCACACACAGAGGTGGCGTTTTTCTTTGTGTGCGCGTGAAGAGACGGCGGCTCACTCACCCTCTCTGTCCGCCATGCTGTCAAAGAAGAGCCAGTCCTCGGGGCTTGGTCCGTATTTGATGAAGGACACGTAGTGGCTGGTCTCGATGCACAGCACGGCAAACAGCTCCAGTTTGTCTCTGGTCAGGGTGTGCGGCGAGTGGTGACCCACGTATTCTTTTGGGACGTCCAGAGCAGCCGGACGATGGGATCGCCGCTGCTGATGGGAGTGCACCTGGAAAAATAAAGACGTCGTTTTCACTCTGGCTAATGTGATGCTTTTTGCTTCTTTCCCGTTTCAACTGAAAGTTTATTTTGAAACGGTGTCAAGCGGCAAAACGGAGACACAGAACATAACACAGTGAACGTTGATGAGCTCCACTTGAACAAGGTTTTAAGTGTGTATTTTACACGAGGACGTTAAAAGCTCCCCGTTCGTTCATGGGCAATTTCAGATTATTTCAAAAGTAGCTGCCAAAGTATCCCATAATATGAAATCAATCATTAAACACAGTCTGTGCGCGGAAGCTGCAAAAACAGACGACTGTAGTAAACCACTAAAACACCACTTTCCAACATTAAAATTTATACAACATTATTATATCTTTCAGACACACGTTATAAGTCACATTGCTGCAGATGGCTTCTCACTCTGTTCTCTCAGGAAAGTGATATTAACTTATTAACTGCTGGACTTTTAACAGGAGCAGGTAAACATGACCACATCACTCCCATTCTGGCCTCTCTCCACTGGCTTCCTGTTGATGTTCATTATAAAATGTTACGCTTTGTTTTGAAGTCTCTGAATGGTTTAGCAGAGTTATATACTCCCTCAGATCCCTGCAGATCAGCGTATCCTTGTTGTGCCTAAAATCCACAAGGCGATGGAGCTTTTTCAGCACTGGCACCGAAACTGTGGAATGAGTTACCCACCCAAGTCAAACAGGCCACCACCCTGGAAACTTAACGTCTTAAAACTCACTTTTACTCCTTGGCTTTTAACCCAGCATGACAATTGTGTGGTCTCGGGCGTCTTTTAATATTAACTTCGGCTTTTAGTGTTTTGATTTTTTTAGTCATTGTTAGTGTTCTCGATTGCTACTGCCATGCTGCTCTCCTCAGGTCAAACTACTACACATGTAGACTATGGGTCAAGCAGCTCAGTTTTGATCAGTGTTCAGTCTATAGATAAATTCCAGGAACATCTGTCTGTCTGTCTGTCTGTCTGTCTGTGTGTGTGTGTGTGTGTGTGTGTTATTCGCATATCTCTTGATTTCAAACTTCACAGGTGTCTTGCTACGGGCACGAGTAAGTGACATTATTTGGATAAGAAATGCAAAAGACATCGTTAAATATATCGGTAAAAGAAGCACTACGTTGGCTTCCGTCGCTCTACTGTGGCCACTCCCACTCTCACTGTGAGTGAGACAATGGCGCCGTCAACGCAGTGCCCTAACCACAGACCGTTCACCCCGCTCCCCCCCCGCGAGGCGCTACAGGTCTCTCCGCACCCGAACCAGCAGGTTCAGAGGAAGCTTCTTTCCTTTCCTTTGTTTGTTTTCTCCCGGTCATTTAAGTTCTACTGCTTCACCAGAGCCTGAGGTGGTGAAGTTGGCTTAAGTCACACAGACAAAAACAACATCATTGTTCACACAAGTCCTCAGTAAACACACACACACACACACACACACACACACACAGAGGTTATCACACCTGAGTGGAGCACATGCGACAGAAGACCTTGAATCCCGTGCAGCTGAAAACAGGGTCTTTAAAACAGTCGTTGCACTGCTCGGCGGCCATGTTTCCACATATTATGCACTGCTGCGGACCTGGAACACACACACACACACACACACACACACACTCAGGTCATCTTCAGGATCTCCCCCATGTCCTTCCCTGTTCTGTCTGTCTGCGTATGTTTCAGTTCACCATCAGAGAGGAGGTCGGTGACGTCCAGCTCCAGAGACGGAATGATTTTGTCAAACATCTTGAACTTCTTTCCAAAGCGAGGCATCTGGAGGATGAGGCACGAGGGAACCTGTCGTCAGAGCACAGAAACATCAGACAACCTGCAACAACCTGCAACAACCTGCAACAACAACAACAACGCCATCTACTGGGGAAAACACAGCATTAGACGCATGTATCCTTGGAAATTCTGTGCATAGACTACAGATAAGGTTCAGTTTTAGAGATTAATGTGTTATGTGATCCTCACACAGTGGATCTGAGAGACACGGCTCATTCCCACAACAACAGAGGAAGTCTAAGTGACCGCCTTCAAAAGACAACAAAAGCCCTAGTAAGTTAAGTAAGTTCTTTATAACTTTATTCCTTTATTTCCTCCATTAATTGATGAGTTGATGTTGAAAGGTGTTTCTCAGGAGCAAGGAAACCAGAAAATATTCCCATTTAAGAAGCTGAAAAATAACTTTATGATTCTTGAAAAAATACAGCCAAAGTAGTTTAATGAAGTAATCAGTTCATAATCGATCGGTACAAAGCCAAGTTTCAAACTTAGTGACCCGGTTGGAGCCATTTGTGACCCAATAACGGTGTATTTTGTTTGGTTAAGAATAAGTGACTGAAGAATAAGCACACTAGTTATTGTTATTTTGCATTTATTGTACTTATCACGCGCCTTTGTATGACAGGAGAGAGTTTCAGTAAAGAGTAAAAACGTGGTCCACGGAGTTTTTATTGAAGCACGCGTCACCTCTATGCTTGGACTCCATGGCTTAAGTGGACATTTGAAAGACAGCCTCATAAAGAATAAATGTCAGGTAGAATCTTGTGTGACTTAAGAGTTTTAAATATGAATGATTAGTTTTATTTATTCTAAAGTAAAATGTCATTTATTTGTGATGATTTCCTTTGGTTGCATGACTATACAAATCTTCAGTTGTGCTTTAGCGATGTATCTTCCAAGCCGAGACAGTAGGTACGAGCAGCTCTCACCTCTGCCAGTTTCAGTCGTCCGCTGTGGAACGAGTGTTCGAGCAGCTGCTGCACCGTCGGCAGCACCAGGCTGTGGTTCTGGTCCAGGAAGATCTGATAGCAGTAGCTTTCCTGCACTTTACCACCGGCGGAGCTAAAAGGGGGGGAAGAGCACCAGACGTCAAGATGACAACGTCAAAAGAAAAGTATTGGATTATTTCCTTATGGAGGAAATGCAAGCTTACAGTTTGAGTAGAGGGTCCAGGGAGAGAATGTGGTGCATGATGACAATGAGGAACTCCTCTGGGTCTGAAAGGCAGCAGTCACACAGTAAGCGTCCCCTTTTTTTAAAACCACAAAACACCAGCTCTGCAGGTTACACTCACCTTTCTCGTCCGTGGTGAAGGAATGACTGTAGCCGTGTTTCTCCAGCTGCTGTCGGAGCTTCATCACGTACCTGCCGTCCACAAAACCCTTACTGCAGCAGAAAACACACAAGACAATGCAACATGTAGGGGTTTGGTATAAAACAAAAGATCGAAGGAAACGGCACAAGCACGTCGTGAGTATACACAAACGTGTTTTTAATCATTTAATGGCAGAAAAAAAAGCAACTGTCCCTATTGAACGACACGGCTTTGAATGTTCAACAGTTTTCATAATGGATTTATCTGTCGATTATTTTCTCGAGTGATCGTCGAGTGATGATGTTCTCAAATGTTTTGTCCAAAAAAAACAAACAAAAAAAGATTCAGTTTTAATGATTTCTTTGTCATGTGGAGCAAAGAAAGCAGAAAATATTCACATTTTACAAGCTTTCCCTTACAAAACACTCAAACTCATCTCGATTAAATGATTATAAAAATAGTTGACGACTAATTTAGTAATACAGACTTGTTTGCTGATATCTTGGGAGGCAGAATGTGATTTAATGTTCACCCTTCCATTCATTTTCCACTTTCTTTTGGCGGATTACTATCGATATTGTCCAAATAGAGGCAAAAAAAACGTTCAGCGACAGCTGCCTCGCGTGACACTTTTTAAAGCATTTACCTGCGAAGGGGGTTGACAATGTCGCAGAGCAGCGTTCGCTGAATCGGGGCGTCTTGAGGTTCCGTTGATTTATACAGCATGGAGTCGAGCACAGAGGAGCAGGAGAACAAACTGAAAACACAGTTTAAGTTTAATAAAAAGGCACTGTTCACAGAAATAGCTAAACAAAAAAATAGTATATTGTGTCACCAACCAGACAAAAAACGTCAGTGTAGACCGTTTAAAATGTTTATTATCATTATTATAAAATGCATCGTCCTGACCTAAAGAGGGCGGCGTCCATGTAGCAGGAGTTGCAGTGTCCTTGGATCCCCTTCATTCGTCCGGTCAGGATGCGGCTCACCTGCTCTGTGCTGATGGGTGGAACCGTTTCCAGTCTCCCTGTGCTGTGCCCCATCGCTACCTCTAACAACACACGCATGCATTGTGCAGGTTAACACAAATAACAACATAATACAGGTGGTGCCCCCTGCTGTTGGAGCAACTGGTAAATGTAGAATTCAGCTTACAAGAGACAGAATATTGTGTGTTTTCTGTAGTCTCATCAGCGTCAGTGACCAAATAAGCTTATTCTGCTTGCCATTTCGAGGTGTGCAGGAAGTAACCGTTAGATATTAAGACGTGTGGGTGTGCGTCTAGAGGACAACTGGGCCAAAATTAAGGAATTTTATGATAATGGTATCAAAGTATTGGTATCAAAGTATTATTCATGAATTGGTATCGAAGTATACAAAATAAGTTTTTCCGCAGCCCTATTCATCATACAAATAAACTGTATGTACAATATCATTGTATTACTTTACTCTGACAAAAACACATTATCAATGCACGCTTCAGATCTTTCTACATTAGTACACAAGACGGTCTAACCTGTGTCTTCCAGTTGAGGCATCTTCTCACTGTGATTGGCCGATAAGCTCTGAAAACGTGAGTCGGGACGGCAGGAGCTCAGCTTCAAAAACAGACCTCGTTTTGGAGGACAACAGAAGTAGCGTTCACCCTTGAAGGTGCCGTCGCTCACGCCCATGTCTTCATCCTGCAGGGTTAGCGTGAGAACGTCAAGATCACAGTTTGAGAGCAACCCTTAAAAATGAATTAAAAATTTTCTTTGTCCAACTGTGTGTCACACAACTATTTTGGGTAGTCTGGTCATCCCTAGGCACAATACTGAAGTTGTAAAGTCTTTATACCGGCTTCCAGTCAGCGACAGAATAGAACGTATAGTTCTGTTACAGGTTTACATAAAACTAAATGGTTTAGCGTTAGAATAGTCGAGCCCAGAACATTACCAGCTCGAGTCCAGCCATGGTTTGCTCTTTATCAGGCAGATTGCCGATCCAGCGAATGATTCCATACGACCTCCTGAGAGCCAACTTCACCTCCACCAAAGAGTTTACACTCAGCAGCGTGTCCGGATCAGAAGCTTTTGATTTTGTCGGCGGCGTATCGATGTCCATCTTCTCTGGCTCCGCTGTGGAAAAAAAAACTTTATTAGTATCAGATTCATTGCAAAAGCGCCCCCAACGTCACCATGTGCACAGCTGCTCAAACCTGCAGACACCTCTCCCTTCACCACACAGTGTAGTAGAATCTTCAGTTCACCTCCCATCTTCCCGTTCTCATCCATGTCCTGGAAACACCAGCAAAACAAGTCAGAAACATGTCTTTGTACAAAAGAAAATCTGACGTTTGGCTTGTATTCGAGAGCGTAAAGATGAGCAAGGAGTGCACTAATGGATTTTCAAAAAGCTAGTCGATCATGACTTCCTGGTTTGGTGCCATCACGTGTCCGATCTGCGTGAACGCGACGTGTTGCCGTTTTGTTACTGCTCTAAATTCATTCCAAAACAAATGGCTAGTTTCTAATTAACTCTCACGTGGAGAAGAGATAATCATGGATGCTTTTAATCACGAGTGCCAAAAGACAAACACTTGAGATATTACTAACCGTTGAGATCCGAACAAAACGCTCTCCGTCCTCTTTCAGCACATCCACCACCATTCCATGGCCTAATTTATCTTCGATGAAGTAAGTGACTCTGTCCCCCGGCAGTAACGCCTCTGGTTGTTGCTGTGGCGGCGGCTCTGGAGCAGTGGGAGTCAAGGAAATGGGAACCAAAGGTCTGACTTTGGAGAATGGAACAAAAACGGCACATTTTTTTTCACAGGAGAAGTAATCTTTGTACAGATATCTCCCGTTGCACGTCCCCTTCCCCTTGTCTGCTCCCTGGAGGTCAAAAAAAGCATAGCAAGTGGTTAGAGTTAATATCAGTGTCTTTTTTCCTTTGACTACAAAGGTACTGGTACACTTTTGTCTTTTTTGAGGCTGATACTCTGAATATTTAACAGTGTTGTGTCAGTTTTCTTCAACAACAATGCTGCTTTAAAGATATATATACAGTATATGTGTATATATATATATATATATATATAAAGATATATATATATATATATATATATATATATATATATATATAAAAATAATCCACCACTATAAAGGCTCACCTGGAGTTCAATCCCAAAGAACTTTCCTGCTAAAGGACGTTTATATTTTGGTCCCGACACAGTTCCGACGTAGCGGATGATGCCCTTCATTTCATCTTCTCCTTCCAGCACAATAATTGCATTGCCCTCAGAGAGTCCTACTGCAGTTTGGAGAGCAGATTTTTCTTGGAACCACTGCAATCGTTCTTTGTCATCCGGCAGGGCCAGCAGCAGCTCGGTGTGCTCCGCACTCAGCTCCGTCATGTAGTCTAAATCTATTGCATAATCTAAGTTTGTTTGCGAGTCAAAAGGGGTAACATTTACCTTGTTGGAATGCACACGTCTCTTGTACTTGATTTCAGGGGCGTAACATATGCTACCAGCTTTGAGGTGTCCAGGAGCTTCAGGGCGTTTAGTTAAGATGAAGTAGACATGTTCTGTTGACGTCATGGTCACGACGACAGTGGAAGTCGTGGGGAGCTGTACAGACAGCAACACACACACACAAATGTTAGTACTCATATTTTTGAGAATTCTTTCCAAAAAGACCTGTCCTGTGATTGGTCAAAGCCTCCTGTTAAAATCTGTCAGATTTATGTGGCCATAAACAAAGCCCAGGGGCGATGCTGAATCTAGTTCCCTCTCTCAGAAAGCTCGACTGACATCACGGTAACAGATTAGGATGATTTATATAAACAATCATCCTAATGAGAGATTAGCTCTGTGTCAAAAATGAACTCCACCCATACTATCATACCTGAAAACATATCACATGACTACATGCCGCACACGCACACGCCTGGCTAGTAGTGAGTTGCTTCTGATGCAGAAATACTACGACAGCTATGGCAAAAAAAAAAAAAAGTAAAACAAGAGATTAAGGCTTTTGTGATCAACAATGAGGTGTTGACCTGACAGTGCTGGACAAAAACCTTTCCCCACAGAAGCTGCGTCATTGTTCCCAATAATGTGTCAGTCTGTCCAAACTAAAACACAGCCCTGGTGTTCTGAGTGAACTGGAGCTGCAGTGTTTGCAAACATTTTAGGGGCTTGAAAACTCTGATGCAGGGTGGACACAAGGTTTAAAAAGTATTCATTTGATTCATCTGTTGACTATTTTCTTGATTCATTGAGTACATGCCAAAATGTCCTCACTCTCTTAGGTTTATATGCATTTTGGTCCTCACATAGACACCCATACAAACACACCCACACACACAGGTTCACACTGCTATCCTTTTAAGGACTCCACTTATTTGAACAGCCTAAAAAAAGCCTTAACCCTAACTTAAACCACGATCACTTAATGCCTAAACCTAAACTTAACCTAGCCACAGCTCAAATCTTAGCCCTAAACCAGTTCCTCAGAAATGTAGGACCAGGTTTTGGTCTACATGAGGACTACTGGCCCTGGTCCTGGTCCTGACTACTGGCCCTTAATAGGTAACACATCCAAGAACACACACACAGGAAATGTATTATTTTGTTGAAAATAAAGCTTTTGCTACCAATTGTGTTAGCTTACGACAACCATGACAACGTGAAATCACAGCTAACAAATCACTAATAACATTGAAAACATACAAAATGGAGCAACTTCGTTGTTGTCGTCACTCTTCTTAAACACTCATTGATGACAAACACTGCATTAGTTTGCGTAATCTTGCTTAACTCACCTGTTGAGCAACTTTAAAGGTTTCCCCTCCAAGTCGTCCGCGATTTCCTCTGTTGATTTACGTCCAGCTCTTTCCACGTTTCACTTTCACTTCTCTTCTCGTTTCATTTCACCATAAATGTGTCACTTGACATTTCACACTGTGCAGGTGTGAAGTTAGACTTAACAAAAGTCTGCAGAACAAACTCACGACGATCTCCTGTAGTGTTTAATATCAATGTTTTCAAGAAAACGTCTCGCTTGTTTCCCAAATCTCTTGACAGTCTAGCCTACGACACTTAGCGAAGAAGGCAATGTGAACCCTCAGTCCGGTCTGACAGGCAACCACCAGCCTCACTTCACTCTGGGGGCAAGTGAACTTCTAGTATGGTCAGCACTCAGGGGGTCGTTCAAAGTAGAAAAAGTCCAGTTCTGGGGGAAATTAACTGTTAATAATACAATAATGTATTGGTAATAAGCAGATTAAATGTATTCAAGGGTAATATTGTGCATAATTCCAAAGTAAAAGTGTTTGTTTTGATGTATAGTTTACAAAAAAATAACATGATGACGATGATGCAAAATTAGTCTGTCAGACGGAAATCAAATCAATAACATGCGGACAATTGTAATTAAAACACTAGACTAGCTTATATATCAGAATCGGAATCAGAATACTTTTATTATCCTGAAGGGAATTGTTTTTTTGCTGTTTTTGTACTTCAGAAATAAATATGAATATATATATATATATATATATATATATATACATACATACAAACATACATACACACATATAACCTAAAAAGCAACTGTCAAGTGTGGATGGTTTCGCAGACTTTCAAAATAAAAGTGTCTGTGTTGATGTGGACTAATATATAGTTCAATGTAGACATGTATTTATGATGCAAAATTAATCTTTTCTGATCTGTAATTGATTGTGGCACCCGAGCTGATTTCTGATGTAGCTTGTATACGCTCACCAAATAGTGCCTTGGACTCACCCTGCAAGACAAGACTCGGGAACAAACTTCACATTCAAAATAAGCTCTCTGTGGTTGGACGATACGAAAAGCGTCATCTGCGAGGGCCCGACATCTGTCGCCGTTTGATGACGTAAACGTTATGTCGTAAACATGGCGGAGAAAGAATCGCTGGAGAGACAAATCAAATTTCTTGGTGGTAAGTGTTTTTTTGAGAATGGTGGCAGTTGTGTGAGCAGCGGGCGGATTAAAAACACAAAGTCACAGCTGCCGTTACCTTTAGCTGCTGATGCTGTCTCCCTCTTAAAAGCGACCTTTTTGCCGTAGAACTACCTGCTTAGCATCACACTGCGTTCTATAAATAGTTTAAACTGACGCGTGTGCTGCCAGGTGTCAGTTGCTGTAAACCAATTAAAAGATTAAACACGGAGTTACACTATTGTTGTCATCCACCAACGACATCGACACATGTCCGTCCTTTTCTGTGCACTGATTCAGCCGCAGCTAGGCTAGGTTATATCGCCACGCAGCGTTTAACGCGACAATTGAACTAGATGTGTTTCCTAAAACAACATAATTACGTCTTCTCAGTCCCTCTACTTACTTTACGTAAGAGGTGACGTTTTTTGTTCGTTTTTAGATTTAAAGGTGTGTATTTCGGCGAACATTCTGGGCTCGAGTGGCTGACATCAAAGCCACCGTAGCTGTACTTCCTGAAGATTTTCACAATAATGTCCACACCAGATACATGGATACGTTTGAAGTCTTTATCTCAGCACATAAAGGGTCGATTGGTGATATATACTATGTTACAAATTAAGGCACTCTAAAGTAAACGGTCTCAGTCAATTTCACTCGCTGGACATCATTACTTCATGTCTCCTCAGGGTGGCGCTGCTCAAATCAGTGAGGGGAAACTTGGGCGGAAGTCACCTGGCCAATAGACTTTATTGTCTATATTGTGATTAAACATTTTGTTTTCTTCAGTTAGAAAAGAAAAAGTAACTGTTTAATCAGGGTATTCAATCATTACAATGCAATAATGCTATTTGTGACAAATTCAAAAGTGTGTGAATGAACCTATACATTTAAAGAAAAACATACAGAAATAACTCATAACTTAATTGAAGGGCCGCGTGTTTGAGACCTCTACTTTTTATAGATCAAAGACATGGTGAATATTTGTCATCGATCAAAGCAGAGTTAGGCAGTTGGTGGAAAGATGATGCAAGAGAAATCATTTTAAAAAAAACATCAGATTTAGGTAAAAACTTCAATCACCCATGAATCGGTCACTCTGTGATTAGACAGTGTGGAAATCCACAAGGACAGACAGATTACATGCAAGTTCAGCCACAAACATGGAAGAGAGTGATTATCTGATGGGGCAAATTGAGTCACTTCAGGGTAAGTCTGTATGAGCAGCGTGTGGGTTTGAAAGGTAAAGTCACAGCTGTGATTAGGTTTAGCTGCTGGCACATAGGTACAGGTTAATGTTAGCTGCCAGAAACCAGGTAATTGTTGTGTCAACAACATCAGTGTTTCCCCTACATTCATTCAGCTGTGGCTCACCACCATTAAAAGAACACATTGCTATTTAATTGTCAACTGTTTTGATATTCGATTAAACAGTTTGCATATCTATTTTAAAAAAATAAATAAAATCAGCTTCTTAAATGTGAATATTTTCTGGTTTCTTTGCTCCATTTAACAAAGAAATCTTAAGAATCTGAATCATTTTCATTTGTCATAGTTTTTAGGTTTGGGAAACCATTATTTTTTATTGTTTTTACTAATGTAAAAAAAACAATACTCGAGTGCTACAACTGAACCAAGAATCAGGCTTTTTCAAAGTTTCTCCACAAATGTTCGGGTTTATCATTTTACCTCAGATACTGTAGTTTGCACTGTACACAGTTTCAAACGGCAAAACAATGCAACTGATTCATTTAATATTTATTGTAATGTCTGTTTATGGTTGGTTTTCCTAGAGGTTTGTCCTTTTGCCTTTGTAGTACATATTTTTATAAGAAACTTGATAAATGTATCAATTTTTTTTTATTTTTTTATTTTTTACTTAAAAAATATAATCCACCATAGTGTGGATACAAAGCATAAGTTTTGTTCAACAAATGGTTACTTAACTTCAGCAACTATGTGTTTTTTATCAGACTGAATAAAAAAGAAAACCATCCCAGCATATCAAAGTATATAAATGATAAAAAAAAAAAAAAATCAGCATCATATATTGTTGTCATTAGATTCCCTGATTTCTATAGATTGGCATCTGCCAAAAAGTCAAATTGTCAGGTGACCACTAAATCACTCTTATTTCTATTCACAGACCTCATCAATGAACATAAGAGGGTCCATGGTGACGGACTGTTTCCATCAGCTGTCCAGAGGGATCCACAAGCTCCAACATCAGCCAGAGGCAGAGGTGGCAGCACATACTTCAATTCATACAACTCCAGAGGGAGACATTATGCCCCTGCCCCTGCAACTGAGTACGCAGGGAGTTGGAGGAAAACACATTTTCTCAGAAACAAGAATCCTCAGTCCTCTACTGGATGTCCTTCAGCTCCAGCCTCCTCCTCCTCCTCCGTGGTTCATTCTAGTATCCGGCCTGCGACTCGCAGCATCTCACTGCCCAACTCTAGCAGAGGAGATAGCGGTGATAAAACCAAAACGGCTGCTTTATCGTCAGGGTTTGCTCAGCAGAAGAAAGATGGCCACACTTGCAACATCGCGGGAATAGAGAAAGATCCAGCAAAGGTTGGGTCCATAAATGGTTCATATCCACGTTCAAGCTCAACAGGCCCAAGCTCGCAACACAAACAGACCGGTACTACAGAATTACCCCCCTCTCTTCTGTCGAAAGGAGCAAAACAAGCTCCCCTGGCAACTGCGTCTCTCACCGGCAAGGCTCCAGCCACCAAGTCTTTTGAAAAAAAATCCAAGTTCACGTGGGTGAAGAGCCAAAATGATGGAGTGTTGGAATCCAAGCCAGGCACCTCCATTTCTCCATCCGTGGAACAAACTGTCAGTGTTTCTCCAACGTCAGCCCCCAAAGCTGCGTCCGCCAGTGGAAGCTCCTCCACAATTGCTAAGAAAACCCCTGCCAAGAAGCTACCGCGAAAGCTTAGCCCGGCCGCTGCCGCGTCAAAGATCTCCAAGTACAAATGGGTTTCCTCCTCCTCCACCGGAGCCCAAGCCAAGACCTCTGAAAAATCACCTGAAACCCTGCTTCTCCTTCAGAGAGCTCACGACACGGGAGAGGCCACCAAGAGACTCAGAGGTGATCGTAGTCACAGAGGAGTGAGAGGCGGCCTGTTTGTTTCGCCGTCTCGTGCCTCCCCTCCGTCTTCCTCCCCCGGAGGTTTCAAACTCCGCAGCAGGATGAAGATCATCAGGAAGTCTGCCAACAGGTAAATAATGGAAACAAACGCAATGTGTGTCACCGTCTTTTGCCAGAAGGTGGCAGCAAAGTACACCATAACTGCTCCTGGCTGTCTTAGACTGCTTCCATTAGACTTTTCTTGTTATAATCTTCTTAATAGTAAATTCCAGTGTCCCGCTGATGAAATGCTTTTCTTTCGCCCTCTGTGTTGTGACGACAGTGGAGGTGGGTCAGAGAGGGGAAGCAGCCCGTCAGCAGGGAAGAACTTCCCGCAGGGACGAACGCACTCCTCGACAAGGACTCCCCCGGGCGTCAGGAGGACGCCCTCCAGGGACCTCGTGCCTTTTGGCCGGCACAAGTTGAGGCGGCTCTCCCCCATGTCACCGAGAGCAGGTAAGGGCACAGACGAGCACAAGAGTATTGTTTAGTTGCTGCTGTAGCCCTCGTTGTTTATTTTCTGCGGAAAAGTAGCATTAAATGGTTGGGGGGGTGGGGGCGGGTGTGACTGCATCTAATCAGGTTAGTTGTGGTCAAGCTCCATTTGTACAAACCCATCAGCAATTACACTAACTTAATTTTTATGGCACATTTCAACCAGAAGAAGTGACAACAGTTAACAAAACCAAATCTACTGACAAAAACAAAAGGGTAGAATTTATCATTAAGAATAAAAGAAACACAAAAAAACACAACTTCTTAATATGCATTCCAGCCTGCAGGCTGATGATGGCGCTGTGACAACTGTTTTTTCAGTCTTGCCTGAAACGTAAAGAACTTAAAAAAAACCTTTCACTGCCTTCATTGAGGCTGATGTGATACATAATTATAATTGTAGGCCTTTTTCATTGCAGCCATTTTGGAGGAAAAGCACAGGTGTAAATGGTCAAATGAGTGGCCTGTTTTCCGTATCACATGCCTTTTGTATCTCTTGTGTCAGGATGATGGTTTAAATGCAGAATCATCTCGTCGTTGGTGATCTCTCTGCTGAGAAAAGCTCTAGTTCAGTGTAACTGAATTTCTCCATTTCAAATGATTTCCACTTCATTGCTGTTGATCCCTTGCATCCTAACTTTAGTCTCCTTGGTGTTTGCGCGTTGCTGTGCTTCCACGTCTCTTGCTTCTGTTATATAACGCGTTATTTTACAACCAGCAATTCTGACAAAAATGAATTGGTACTTTCATCCCGTTTCTAGTTTTCACATCTGTGTGCTCACAGTTTTTCAGTTCCTCACACTTGAGGTTTATAGATCTGTGCCAGGTACCATGTTGAGTATTTGAGTACATAGTAGCTCCTACATCGCTTTTGATTATAACACAACAGTGAAAACCTAATGATATTTATCAATATACTGCATTGTATGCATTTTAAATAATTGGCCCTTCAGCTGCAGCTCCAGTAGTAGTTACTCCCTGCATCCCCAGTAGAGGGCAGCCTCTCCCACCCATGGAGTGGCTTTTTTGTTGCTGGTTGTCATGGCAGAGGGTACACATGGGCAGGGGCGTGGGGGTTAATTGATTGCCCAATTCAGCCGTGATGGCGAACAAGTGCCGATAGCGGGTAATTTGCAGAGGTGGAGGCAGGCAGCGACACTGCTATCAAGCCCTGGCACTGCTCTCCCTCCAGTAGATAAAAAGGAGCTAATGCATAATTATCCTTTTGCAAATTGGATTGTTTTAACGAACTGTAGAATATAGGCCTAACCTGATGGAAAGCAATCATTGTTTTTACAGCCCCCTCCCTCTTACCCTCTCTCTCTCCACTTGCCCCTGCAACTCTCCGGTCATTTTGCGTTGCACCCTGCATGCCTCGTGCCCATCTTGGTATAATCTCCCCTACTCAATGGAGTCAGAAGACATTAGAAAAGCCATCACGATTAACATTAGGCTTTATTTGTTCCCTTGGCTCTGCGTATATCAGTCTGCCTCTCCTCGTCTCATATTTTAACCTGCGCCTCCTTCGTCCTGTTCTTCTTTTTGTTGTTCAGTTTTTTTTTGTTTTTTTTCACAAACTTGAATGGCCTGTGGTAAGAACACATGCATCTCTAATTAAAGACGTGGACTCCGAATTAGAGACACGGGAAAGGTGGAGCAAGGGTGAGTGCGGAGGAAGATGGAGTGAGGAAAGCGGCGTGCAGCCGTCTGCGCCTCTGATAAGAGCTGCTAATAAAGAGCAAATTGAATTACTAATGATGGGAAGCAGAGTCCCTATAGATGAGCCCGTTAACACCAACCTTATGACCACTCACACATGCGTGATAATACACTCACAAACAATGTTTCTTAATTTCCTCCTCAACGACTCGCTTTAACCTCCCCTCCTCATGTCGAGGTGGGGGTGTGAGCGTCTTCTGAGGTGCTCGGTTATCTGCGGTTTAATTTAAAGAGGGCATAAACCTAAGTAAGCAGTTAAAGCAGTAATGAATCAAGAGGTATGTGTGTGTATATGTATATATGTGTGTGTGTGTGTGTGTGTGTGCTTGCTGCATCCACATCCGGAGACAGCCATGTAGCCCAGATAATCTAATAAAACAGATAAATGTCAGGATCGGACAGAACAGAGGGGAGGATTGCTGAGCCGAGCGCCTTCAGGCCCCATGTGACAGGCTTCTGGTGCGTTTTAGGTCTCTATCTCACTCCACTCTCCCTCTCCTCCCTCAGCCTCGCTCACACGCTCTCTCTCCTCTCTGTAGCTGTCTCCATTGCTCTGTCATTTTTTACCCCAGTAAGCTCTCCACTTTGCTTTGCACACTTGTCTGTGTGTCTGAACTTCACTGGAAAGTCACTGTAGAGCTAGTGTCTAATTAACAAAACCAATCCAAGTATTTAATGACTGTTGATCAATCGCCAGATTATTGTTTGAATGTGAATTAATTATTCAACAACAGCCGAAACCAAAAAGATACCCGGATAACTTTCACAAGAGGGAAGAGACACAAGGTTTGAACGTTAAATAACCGAATAATCAAGTCATGAAAACAGATACTGGTGAGTGAGAGCTGTGATAGAAGACTCACCTTTCAGTTTGACATAAGTTGTTATTTATAATTTTTCCAACTAATAGTCGTTTGAGCTCTCTGGATGCTGTGGTGTTGCGATTGTCCACTCAGGACGAGGGTCCAGCTTGCTTTTGTGATCAGCTGCACTCAGAGCGCCCTCTGCTGGAGCATGTGGTCATTACTTCAGGTGTTCTATGGTGCTTCAAGGCTGTACATTTTGAACTCAAACCGGTTTGTGACGGATATTAGAATTTTGGATAGAGAGTGACGGGCCTAAAATCAAGTGGTCTAAGAAGAGAGCCAGAGCTCTGCACCTTGTGTGTCCTCTGTCCCCAGCCTTTTGGAAAAGTATATTTTGTGTATTTGTACGGCGTGGTTTCTTGCCAAAATGGCGTCGTTTTGATTCCGACTGATCGACTGTTCCATGGAATATAATGGAAAAGAGGCAGCACATTCACTCTGAGATGGAAGAGGAAAAATTGGGCTTTCCACTCGAAGTATTGGAATATTCGTGTTCACTGTTTTCAAGGCCATTGTATATTTTACCTTGAAGTAGTCTGTATTGGAAAAATGTTAATACTGTTACAAACCACAGAGCTATTATTAATCTGAAACGCACTCTCATAAAATGAGGATTTGGGTGTTTTGTGCAGTGTCTACTCCACGTTTAAATCATGAAGTCCACACAAAGTGGGTCTGATTGTTGACCTGTGTTGTTAGTAGTAGGAGTGGCGCTCTCACGGTGGCAACGCCGCCACCTTTGGTCCGTCTGCATCGGTTTACCATCCCCCACACCGCCCTCCGACACTGACACCACGGAGCCCATTACTGCCACTACCACCTTGTACAGGGATCGCGTTACAGTTCCTTCAGTGATCCCATTTATTTCAGCCATAAATCATGTGCTGCTCTGCATCGAGGCCCTGCTCCCACTACTCCCCATCATTTTCCCCTCCTTCTCCACTGATATGCATGTGCACACCAGTACTTGGTGCTCTGTGCAAATACTGTTGACTATTAATGACTGATATTACGATTTGGTGATTGTTAATGTATTTTAAAACATTATCAGTGCTTTCCTGTATTTATTACATTGCCATTTTGAGTAGTTGCAGTTCTAATAATATGCTTATTTTGCCACAAATCCATGTTATCAATTATTTATTATTTTAAGTTGTTGTTCCCAGTTTGAATGTGTCTGTCCTCGTGTGAACACACATAAACAAACCATTATTCAAATGGGTTCACACAATGCTAATTAAGCCTATCAGTTCAACACGACCCTCTGTGGTTAGATCTCGTTTCAACCCGTGGCATTCCAGCGCTGCACACAGGAAGTGATTTGTTAATGTCAAGACAGACGGAGGCAACAGACACATAGTGCTAGTACAGCGAGGTGGCGGCAAACGGGTTGGAATAGGACTGAAATCACAACGTTTCCCGGTGGTCAAACAGTTTGGTGAGGGGAAGAAAATGCTTCTAGTACCCACCCACCCCTGCGCTGCTTGCGAACACACACAAACGCACCCCCTCAGTCAGGTCTGATAGTTTTGTTTTTTGACAGAACACGTTTTCAAGTAATGTTGCCAAAGGTTCAACCCTGCAGCTTTAATCCATAATACATCTTTTTAAATAACTCATAAAAAATTCTACGATGGTGTATTTCTTAAAATCTAAATCTCCGTTCTTTCCCCGTATCGCAGCTTCAGCTGTTTGATGACTTGTCGTTAATCTCATTTTGCGTCCAATAATAATAATAACACTTTTCGAAAACTTTTGATTTAATTAACATTTCCGCTGGTTGGGATATAATAACACTCTATATAACACAGTAAAGCTGTCAGCCGGTACATTTTTCATGCATTGCAACATTTGACACTTCACTCCTGTCCTTTTCTGACTCGGCTTGGCACAACACGCGCCTGTTTATTTTTGTTTGTTTATTTGCATCACTGTCTGGTTCACACTTGCTCCAGTTTCTCCCACTTTTCCTTCACACTTGTGGCCACTCGGTCCTGCGCTCTCCTCCTCCACTGACTCACCCTCCCACATTTACACTGACGCAGCCCAGTACATGCACATTACACACACACACTCTCTCTATATCATGTGTTGATTATTTTCAGAACACTTTAATGGTCAAATCATTTTAGCACTGTGAGTGTGTGTGTGTGTGTGTGTGTGTGTGTGTGTGTGTGTGTTTTTTGATGCCAGGACCCCATCAGCTGTTTTTCCACATACCGTTCTCTCTAAATTCCATTCTCTAGTGCTCTCACTGTATTATCAGTTGGACAACGCACACATTTGCACCGTTAGGACCTTAACCTAATACACACATGCTGGCATTCTGCCCATTCCTCTTCACTTTCTCAGGCTCTCTGTGTCAAACAGGTGGACCACTTGTCTTCTCCTTCTGTCTGACTTCTGACAGACTGTGGTTATGTCTCTCTTCCTGTCCCTTCATACACACAAACACACACACACACACACACACACACACACTCACTCTACATGTGCTGTAGCCCCACACAACCAAACAAAGCAAAAGTCGTTTAATTGCCTTAAAGGAATATTTCACTGTTGGAAAGATAACTGTCTATTAAAACTGGGTCATCTATGTAGTAGAAATGTGAAATAATAAAGGCAGAAAAATTTAATTTTGGCTCATGTAGATGAACAACAGCAACTCCCAGAATGCACTGCGCCCGTTGCCCCGTGAGAGTCTTGCTGTCTCAAGCTTCGAAGCAGACAGTGCTAGTTGTATAAACACAGATGTTAAATATATACTACATATAAAAATACAAAAGAAAATACACGCTGCTGGGGGCCGGTGCTTGCCGCCACCCGCGGCCAGGGGCCGGAGGCCGGTGCTCACCGCGACCAGTGGCTTCTGGTTTTCACGGAAAAGCAGGTCTTTTCCCTTGCAGCCATATCAGTTTGAAAATGACATTTGATCATTGTCGTTCTCAGTTTACTGGAGAGCAAGTGCCGGTTAGCGTAACTGTTAGCAAAGACGGTGGACACCGTGTTTACGTTCTGGGAATGAAGTCTTATCCCCCAATGGGTGAGTCTAAAAAGTGCGGCACTGGCATTGTAGTTTCAAACCTTGAACCGATGTTTTCCGTAGGGCAAAATTGGACAGATTTTTTACGACTCAGTGGAAACCTGAGGAAGGGAAGCACAGTTTTTCTAGCAATACGGTGAAGTATTGATTTAATAATTTAGGCAGAGACGGCTGTTGTAGCTTTAAATTCTCGTCTGTTTTTAGCATTCTAGAAACCCCATATGCATTTATCTTTGAGCCTATATATACGCGGCGTGGTTATTCGGTTGCATGAATGATTCTGTCTCATGTACGACGGTGTCTTGTGCGAGACAGGCTCAGTATAGCTCTGTAACATTTGGCATTTTGATTCACCTCAGTATCCAGGGAGCCGTGTCATGCCAGTGACCGGACTCCTTTACAGACTCAATGTCCACAAGAGAACTACCTCACCCCTTGTGTGTGTGTGTGTGTGTTTTGAGACCCTTCCTCGTCCTCCTCCTTCAGACTCTCATTAAACTGTCAACTGGCCATAATTAAAGTTCAAACTCATTTGAGACGAACATGCAGATGGACGTGTGTAGGTTTCCTGAGGACATACTGAAAGCAGTGAACACTTGTAGCGCTTTGCTAAACCCGCTCAAGTGACCCGGCTCAGTTTCATTGCATGAGTTTCGAGTTGCTCAATGGGTTTTACCTTTTTAAAAGATTTGTCAATCTCATGTCATGTTCTCCAACATCTAACACTCTTCCATTCGTTTGACTTGGCTGCTGTGTGTGCCGTCATGTGTGGGGGCAGTTTTTAGTTTTTTTTTTACGCTACACAGTTTTATCTACACACAGAATGAGCGGCATGTGTTGAAATGTGCAATCAATATTATTGAGGAGTGAAACCTGAGCCTGGGATGACTGCGACTCCTTCCCAGTTAAGGAGGTAAATGTTTTCTTGGTATCCAGAGGAGCGGCTCATGTGCCAGGCTGTCCAAATAAATCAGAAACCTAACAGGACACAGGCAGAGCCCCACTAATTATTTGAGAACACATGCAAGTCACTTATTGGTAAATATCTCGGCTGGGGTAGGGGGTGTTGCCATATTTAGCTATGGGAGTGTGAGTCTTTGACAATAATCTAATACTAAAGGATTTTTTTTTATTATAGGATAAAAGGTTTTTACATCTGTTGACTCGTAACTGTGACATCACAGGTGTAATGATTGTTTCCTGCATCATTCATCGTCTTAAAGTAATGATTTGCTATTTCAATAATGGATTGATTAGTTGATTATCAACATCACAGTTTTTGCTTTACAATGTCCAATTGTTTTGTTAGTTCAGTTCACATTGCTGCCAGTGACTGAGACTAGTGGTCAGCTGATATTGGTTTTTCAGGGCTGATATTTATACCAATTATTAGTTAATGAGGCTGATGATCAATATTTACAACTGAAATGCATTTAAAAATGAACATTTTTAAATTTTACGTATTCCAACACACAAAAAATTGTTAAAATTTGTATCAATGCACAGGCACAGCCTTTTATTCTTTTATTAATTGTAATTACTTAAAAATAGGGCTGTAACTATTATTCGATTTTTTGATTATTAATCGACTTAGAGCTGAAACAAATTATTTGATTATTAATCGATTGCTAAATTAATCGTCAACTATTTTGATAATCATTGGTGTGAAGCTTTTTGCTTAGATTTCTGATTGTTTCAGCTTCTTTAATGTGAATATTTTCTTCTTTTCTTTGCTCCATGAAACAAAGAAATCATTGAACATTGAAAGTGAATCATTTTTGTTTGTGGACATAACGAGACATTTAAGAACCTCATTATTTCCAGGTTTGACAAACACTGATTGACATTTAACGTTTTCGATTACTAATTTAATCGCCAACTATTTTCTTCTTCTTCAATAATTAAAACAGGTTTTCAGATTTCTCAGCTTCTTTAAATGTGAATAGTTTCTGGGTTTTTTGCTCCTTGTATCAAATTCATACTGATCTTTGTTTCTGAAGATGCAAACAAGTACTCAACAGAATAATTCATTGTGATTGTTAAAATACAGTGTGCCAAATGTGACAAAATGCCTAATATTGGCCCCCAATACTCGGCTGGGCAGATAATTGAGCAACTCTTACTCAAAACATCATACATACCCTTTTTTCCCTAACTGCAGATTTGCCATGAGCTATCATTTCAGTATTTTTAACCAGCAGGACTGACTGTACAGTAGCAGTTACACTAAGCACACATATTTGGATTGTATCCATCCATGTGCACAGACGCTATCAAAGTTTCAATAGGCTAAATATTATATTTCATAAAAATGTTATTCTTTTGTTGCCGGGCCAAACTTGCATCCCACAAGATGGGGTTTCGTCACTATAATGTCAGTGTGTAACTCTGGATTTAGTGTGTGACATTCAATCGTGTGTGTGTCTGTGGGTGTGTGCGCGTGCGCGTGTGTGCATTTAGGTGCATGGAGTTTAAAGAGAGGTCTTCTATTACACCATGATATCATCATACTAATAAACTGATAAAGGGGAAAAAAATGAATAGAAACATCACACTTGACATGTATTTTAAAAGTGACGCAAGTTTCAGGAATATCAGCCTCAATATCTGCATAGCTGAAAGAAAACTTTTTATGTGTAAACTCAACATAATCCAACCAAATCATTTTATTGATAAATTGGTGAGTTTGTCAGAGCTCGTCTGCCTGACTCTGTTCTGTTCTGGTAAGAGGGAGGGGTCAAGTCGGGGGCTACTGGTAGGTGCTCCATAAATTTTCACCTTTTGTCAGCTTGAGAGTGGGCTGGTATTGCTGCCCAGCCCCTCGCCCTGTTGCCCCGCAGACTCTATGACAGTAACACTATCCCCCCGGAGCTCTTCTCCACATGTCTGCACACACTCATGTGTTACCATAATAATCATTGGGGCTATTGCCGTTTACGTGGGAAGACAAGCAAGGAGTCCGAGGAGTGCTCGGCATGTTAATTATGTCCCTCCACACACACATGCTCACACACACACACACACACACACACGCAGCACGGGCACGGACACATGGTTGAGCAGGATTGTGTGACTGGTGTGGGCAGCCATTCTGGGTCATGGCAGAGTGATCTGGGCACTGGACATGGCTGTTGACATGGAGGGATAGTTTATGACTCGAGGATCCTGTTAACGGATTTGTATGAAATTCATTAATTGTATTGCACGCTTAAATCACACAATACTATAGAGTTTGAAATGTGGATTAATTTAAAGCCTTTCTTAAGGTCTATTTGCTTGGGAGACCCAAGAACACGACCGTGCACTAACCCCCAACATCTAATGAGTGGGTGACTTTCTGAACGTTGAACCGATGCAATTTGTTTCAGTGGAGCACACTGCGTAATTGCAAGTTGTGAAGGATATCAAAATACCCTTCTGTTGGGGGTACCCAGCACTGGAACCTGCGGTCAAGATTGGCTGAGAGAGTATTGTCACTTCCACGGGACAATGGAATTGAAATGGGAGGGAATAGAACATGCTATTTGTAAATACACCCTGCATTATAAAATAAAGGGGATTAAGGGCGTCATAGAGTTTATTGGCTAGCTAACAAAGTTTATCGCCATCCGTACATGACACTGTTTACATCAGTCCAATATGACTGTATGCAAATCTGCAACATGTGGAGAGTTAAACAGCACTAGTTAAAAGCTGTAATTGTAGCAGCCCACTATTGAGAACTGGCATTTTAGTTTGGTCAAGTTGATAATCTCTTGTCAAGTTTGTGATGAGACTCTTTACAGACATAGAGTTAAAAGTATTTGATTTTTCATTACGGTTTGTTACAAAGTGCTCCGTTTCATTAAACAGTGACCATAACAAAAACTTAAATCTTCAGTACTTTTCATAATTTCTTCTCTACACTGTCCCTCTTTCTGGTCTTCCCCCGGTTCATATTCTGTGCTCACTGTATTTCTCTACTCCCTGTCTGTTCAGAGGCATTAGCTGTATACCCCCCCCACACACACCTTAATTGATGACTTGGCTGTAGTCTCGTTGGGTTGTTGGAGCCAAGCAGGGGACGAGACCCATATTCCTATAATATTTTGTGTCATGTGAAGTGATCAACCCATCATCCCTTCTAGCTGAGGTTTTATGATCATAAGCTCTTAGATATATATATATTTTTTCACATCCCAGTCTTTCAGTCTGTTTCCAATCTTTTATGTTCACCTTTCAATCTTACACACTCCCCATTGCATGGCTTGTCCTGGATCTCTATCCAAATTGCTCTCCAGGATGAGGTTTCAGGAGAAACCCGATCTCCTCATCTTCTTGAAATTTTTTCTCAGCCTTTCCAACTTTCCATTTCTATCTTACTGGCCTGGACACCTGAACCCCTCCACCAAGTCTATTTTGGTCTTGTTGAGTTATTCAGTGACCCCCTACTATCTCCCCTACTGGCCCCTACTACTCATTTACCATCCATCTAAGTCACTCCTCTACTCCCAGTCACCACTTGATCTCTTTGTTCCTCCCATGGGGAAAGTTAAGTTTTGTCCATCATCTTGGGCCCCATAGGTATTTGACTGTGTCTCCACCCACGACCAGCGCGCAAACCTCTAATCTCAATGCCTCGACTTTCCCCTTACATCTCTGACCTCTTGGCTTGCGGTCAGAGGGTAGGCTTCCTAAGTCCACCATAGCTCCCTACAGGTGTCGTCCAAATTCAGTCATTAAGAATAATGTTGTTGGGGTTACGAACAAATGTGGGACACATTCTTCAGCAAAGACACGACGGACAGGTGTAGAGTGCATCTGTCAAATGCTTTCTTTACTTCCTCTTGTTACTATAATTTGAATTGTTGGGTTTCTCTTCTCATTATAACATTATAAAGGTTTCTGCCTTGGTAGCTACAGTGCCTTGTGATTAGGCTATGTACCAGCCTTAAATCTGGTACATTCAACAAATAATTGCTGAACTCCCTTAAGGAGTTTTTTTTGTAGCCGTATCAATTGTGTATACCCAACGTGTTGCCCATGTTTACTTTGGGGTTTTGCCTCATTACAAAGTGGCTCAACAACCTGGGCAAACTGTTTTTTACTCCATCAGATCATGCAGAATATAGATCAGTGTTTTCATATCAGTTAATTTCACGACTACGGTGTATAACTTGCTGCAAAAACTATACAAATAAGGACCAAGTGGAGATAGTCTTTCATTTGCCCCATTAGTTTCTCATGTTCTCATTCTCACGTAACCTCTTCTTCATTCAACCTCCCACTTCCTCATCATCACACCAGTGTTTTAACGTGCCCTTCTGTTCCACTCGGCCTCAGTTGTGTTCAGGTGTCTGATAATGGAGGATTGTGTGTTTGTTTGTCACTCAGCATGCTGTTGTTAAAGCGTTTTAAGATAACGGCTAATTTCAGCTGGGCTGTATTGATTAGCTGCACTGGGTGGAGATTGTTTATATCCAGAGAAGAAAGCTGCATCCCCATCCACTGCTCCTCCTGTACCCTCACTCTCTCTCCTTTGGCAGGGGTCTCTCTCTCTCTGTCTCTCTCTCTCTCTCTCTCTCTCTCTCTCTCTCTCTCTCTCTCTCACTCTCTCTCTCTCTCTCACTCTGGTTGAATAATTAATGCTTAACCTATTTAATTAGTGAGATTTGCTCTGACCAGAAGCAGAGTAATTGAGTCATCAACCTTTTGTGTGTGATTGTGGAAAGTGTGTTGCTGTGTGTGTTCATCGCACATACTGAGGTGGTATGAGGTGTCTCACTACATTCTTCCTCATTCACTCTCTGGTTTACACTAGTGCTGTTGTTTTGACGTCATGCCCATGATTTGGCATTTGTGGTGACGGAATTATTACCTAAGGTATTATTACCATTTTAGTATTGCACCTCTGGTTCTTCAAGCTGTGTTTTCAGCATGTATCATGTCAGCAGTTCCAATGAGTGGCTAGTAGAAATGGGTTGAGGATTTTTTGGAGGGCTGTGGTGCCAGAAGGGACGTACTGAGGACCGTAGTGTGCAGGCCAAAGGACTTACCTAAAAAATCTAGCAGTTGACGCCTACAAAATATAGCCTTTACCATGAGATCTTTACTTACTTACTTAAATGGCCTTACCAGGTCATCTTGGCCCTAACCCGAACCTCACTTTTTCTCAATGCCTAACCCTAATCCCCGGCATGCTGTTTTCCCTGAAATTGATTTGTTTCTTGTACGTGATATACTTAGAAGGATTCCACTTTTCTGAGATTTCTCTCAAAATCCTCTATTGTAGTGAAAACTTCAGGACTTCTAGCTTAGGGAATAGTTGCCGGCGCCGGCTTTTCATTGGCAGCCTGATGTCAGTACGTCACTTCCGGTACCACAGCCCTCCGAAAAATCCAACCGTAGAAATGTGCCGTCATATCTCGTAGAGCTCTTCTTCTATGGTTTTAACAGCGGTTTGCATCCATGATGTTGCAATACTGCCAGCTGGAGTTACAAAACTACCCAGTCTGTCAGTCTCTCTGTAGGTCACATGTGACTTCTTGAGGTGTGTGACCAAGTCACAGAGGTGCGTGACCAAGTCAACATTTGGAGCGAGATACATTTGTGGCACATACAGCTATGTACTGCAACATGCTGTGGCAAGTTTAAGCAAAGCAGATCAAACAAAAGGAATTAGAAGTACAGGCCTGCCTCAAATTAAGGCTTTAACATCTGCACAAGTAAATACAGAGCCGTTCATTAATTGAGCAGAAGTAGCCCAATGGCCGATGTTTGGCCGGTGGCCGGCGCGTATGAAAAGCTCACCGTAGCTGAGCAAAATTAGGATTCACATCAGTAAATTTAATAATTGTATGATGCACTGAGTAGTTGGCCTGGTCCTAACTTAAAGCCTGGCTGGTGGATTGTTATTAGCAGTGGTTAGAGTTTGCTGGCACTGGCACCAGGTGTGACTCTGATCCACTTTGGCTGAGAGCAGAGATGACACTCGTTGGTTAGAGAGCACAAGTCCCAATTCCATCATGTCTCCTCGCACCAGCAGAGACTTGGCAGAAGCACCCAGAATCGAGGGTCAGTACTATTTATATTCACCTGTAAGCTGGTCAGGGTGTACAGCCAGAAATGTGCACACCACACACACACACACACACACACAATAGACTGTGCACACGTTTGTATGCACGTTATGTTGTGCATGTTAACCTGAAGAGCCTATTGCATTTCTACCAGTGAGCTGCAGAGGGGGCTCTGCGCTTGTGTCACTGCTGGCTCAGCAACACGGTGTAACATCTGATTTTTGAGTTGAACTAAATTTGATGTGACACTCTTTGCCAAGCACATTTGGTAATTTAGTTCTAGGTCATTGCGGGCCACACGTGTTAAAATGATACCAACGTTCAAGTCAGTGGTTAGCAGATGAGTACATCGTGTACTTTAATTGACATTTATATGCCAGTAAATTACCCAGCAAATAAAATGGCACACAAAAACAATATTAAACATATAAAGACTTTTAAAAGCAAACTGACATTTTGGCCATAGAATAATTTCATTACAGTAACAGTTATGTGGTGGAAGAAAATTTCCTGGCCCATACATATAAATAAAGTATAAAATGTGACATGAAAGTGTCTTCCTCTTCTCGGTGGGCCACACTTGGCACTGTGGCGTGTCTGTGGGGGAGAAGTGAGTGTGACTGTGTGAGAGAGTACAGTATTGATCTGGGGCAGTTCATTTTCTGCTGTCCCTGGTGAGTTGCTCTGGGGGAAATAGCTAGTTTGTCTCCTGTCATTGTAGCTTCAGAGTTAAAGAGGAAAAAAGAGGAGGTGGAAGTGAGCCACTTGTCTAACAGGAGCATCACGACCACAGAGAAGCATTGGGATCAAACAGGCTCAAATTCTTATGTCAGAATTGATAAAGTGTCTCCAGGACACATGCTTGTATGTACACTAGTGTTGAATCTACATGTGGGGCTAATATTGTGTGGGCTTTTCTAAAGAAGGTAATATTGATCACTTGCCGTTTACTGTCCCCTGCCCTCTTGTGAATTGCTCTGTGGGAAGTGGTTAATTTGTCTCCTGTCCAGGGGGCTCCTCTCTCTCTCCCTGTGTGTGTGTGTGGTTAATTTGTGTCCTGTCTTGGGGGGGGCTTAGCTGTTAAATACCTCACTCTGATATCATTGATTGTCTTGTTCGATGACAGTAATGCTAAACTGATTGGCAAATAGCTGTCATTAACGAGCTAAACTCAAACAATTAAAAGTGGTGAGTACTGGTCAAAGTCAGGTCTACCCCAAATGTGTTCAATTGTTTGAGTAAATAAATTTATTATTGTTTACTAATTTGCTTTTCTGGGTTAAATAATTTTTAATCCCATTCGAAGTCATGGCTTAATGTCTGTCCTGACTCTTTTTGTAAAAATCAATACAACAGTAGATCCAGTTTTTCCACATCCTTAATGCACAGGATGTTTCCAATATTGTGTTGCACAGGTGGAAAAGGCTGCTCAGATCAGTTTGTCTCGCTAACATGCTCTATTTACAGCAGTCTTCCTTTGCGTGTATGCTTACATGTGATACTTCACAGCATACCTGCTCTCTTACAGTTTAGCTTGTATACTTGGGGTTTGTGACCCCAGGGTTATTTTGGAGAGGATTGCCATGCTTCGATTTCCTCTCTCATGGCTCACAGTAAGACTTGTCTTTCACTGCATTCTTGTTTTAGTGAGTTTGTACATATAAGCAACCAATGTGGAGCAATGTGTGTGTTGAATTACCACACTGCGTTTTGTGTAAGTAATACACCAGCACGTGGATCCTGCAGCCCTGGAGTCAAAGATACCTATAGAATGGGGAAACCAAGTTGTAACTTATCGTCCCTATCGGTTACCTGTCTTGGGAGGTATGATATAGCTTGATCCTTTAGCACTTTATACAGTATGTAAGGAGGAGGAGGATGCTACAGTGAGCCAAAGTAGAGAAGGTTACACTGGAGCAGTATGGTCTCTCTTTCTTGTCATATGTGCTGCAGCAATTTCTATCAACTAGAAGCTTACCACAGACTAAGTGTACACAAGTAACACAAGCGTGGACTAGTTTTTCAGCATCTTAGGGACAGGATGTTTCTTGGGCTTTATTTAGACTGCAGCCCAAATCGGATTTTTAAGCGTATTTGGATCTAGCTTTATTTTTTATTTTTTTGGCAGTCTTGACAGTTAAACACATGAGATCCGATTTTTCCAAAGCCGTTTAAACCACATATAGAAGTGGTTTCGATTTTTACGTATCTGTTTAAATCTGAAAGGCTTGGTCGCTTGGATAGGATTTCAAAGTGGTGTCTTCTGCGTCACTCTCAACGATTGACACAGTGGGAGACAATAGTTTAAAAATCAGAAGAAAGTTTGCACCACGGCTCCATATAACCACTTGGCACAGAAATAGGCACATATTTCTGATTTAGTTTAGACTAATTATATTTCCTATAACATATATTACTATTTATTATTATTATTTCCTATTTCAATATAACTATAGAAATCCATGTGGAAGACTAGACTAGACAATGTCAATGTGGATACACGCAGATCAGATCTAATTTTTTGCAATATACATTATAATGTAAACTGTTAGGAATGGTCAGGAAGGTCAGGAATATCAGATTCTGATCGGCTATGCTTACAAATCTGCAGTCTAAACAAGGCCATATAGAGACAGGATGTTGCATGTGTGTGTGTGTGTGTGTGTATATGTGTGTGTGTGTGTACACACATATATGTGTATGTATCTATGTATATATATATATATGTATATATATATATATATATATATATATGTATATGTATATGTATGTATATATATATGTATGTGTGTGTATATATATATTTATATATATATATGTATGTGTGTGTATATATATTTATATATATATATATATATGTGTGTGTATATATGTATATGTACATACATATATCCATATACATATGTATATGTATACATGTGTATATATATGTACAGTACTGTGCAAAAATTTCAGGCACCACCAGCTCTGTTGTTTTTTCTGTCTGTCAAATTCTGTGATCATTGGAATTTGGAATGGAGTGATGCAACTTAAAGCTGGTCTTATATATTAGCGAGTTGTCAATGAGTTTATCTCATGCAACAATGTGTGTGTGTATATACATATATATTTACACATAACACTTCAACGCGACATCTTGACCAACATGCAGACATGAGAAGCCACAGATCGACCCGCAAACCTCTTTGGATCAGTGGACGACCCAAGGTTTAATGGTAACCATTAAACCTTGGGTCGTCCACACAACCTAGTTGTTTAGCTGAAGCTCCTCGGTTGTTCATTTCTGCTGTGACTTTGAAGGACCTTTATTAATACATATGTCTCTGAGTAGTGTTTATGAGCCGACTATACCAGTGGTTCAGCATCAGTGTCCACTCTCAGCAGATGCCCGCTCCTCCCGGTTGCAATCAGCACTTTAGCGGGCGGCTGCCCCTTCTGATTCGGCCCAAAGGGACCAATTAGGCCCTACCAGCTGCACCATGAGTGCCACCATGGAATGAGGGGGGCCATGGGTGGTTGAGGACACTGCACAAGAGAAGGGCAGATAAAGCTAAGGACGCACATGCAGACATGAAGAGGAACTGAGTTATTACAGAAAGGGACCACAATTTAGACTTGCGAATAGAAAACTTGGTGCTAGCAGTATTTGATCAATGGCTGGGCAGAATCCGACAAATAAGAAAGAGGTGGAAAGTAGTCAGGCGTGCTGTGTTTATTTGGATTTTGCCTTCTTCAGAGCACCTGCTGGGTTTCTAAAGGGTCAGTAAGAGTAGAGGGGAAACCATTTGGCCTCCTGCCCTCACCAAATTAGCACCTAAGCCAACAAGAGACTTTACTCTCCCTCGTTGTGCCATCGTCCCCCTTTCTCTTGCTTGACCTTTAGCTCGTGATCCCTCACTTTTCACCCCAGTAAAGGCAGTGCCATGTCCAGAGCTGTCACTGAACTGATGATGGCCTGGGGCCAGAGCGAACGGTCAAACACAAGTTGTGTAGTTATTCCAGCAGGCCCTCTTCATTACATCAAGATGGAAAGGTCAAATATCGGTGTCACTGCCAATGGTCATGTGAAAATCTATACTCTATATATTATTGGACAGGCAACACTTAATCGTTTCACAAGGAGGCCACTTTCTTATCTGGACATAAAATGTTGTCATTTATAAAGACATGTGCCCTCTAAATGTATAACTGTAGAGTGATTAAAGTCTTGATAAAGTGAGGATCATCATGATGGATCTTGTTCTAGATCTTCATCTAGAAAATTATATCTTGTAAGAAAAAAGATAATATAAACAACAGAGCAACACTGAAGACTTCAGTAGAACAACCAGTAGTCAACACAAAATCAAACTGCATTCCAAATGCAAAAGACAACACACTGTCAACAACAGACCCAGATCCAATAAGGAGGCAGCAAACAATTTGGAATAATTCACCCTTTTTTATGTCCAATACTTTTTGTTTGATACCAATGATATGGATTGTGGTATCGGCTCAGGGATGCGCATTTCTTGCAAAACTGCAATTTTAATATTCACTGTTATCATTTTTTAAATATTAGGGGGTGGGTGGAGGGTTCACAAAATCTTAAGCGAACAAGAGCAGCTAATGAGATGCATTCACAGTCCCTGGTAAATTTCACCTATCCGGGATGCACAGCATGTCGAGCTTAGAAGGAGCAACTTCACGACGCATTCAAGAAATGCTATAAATTTGATAAATGCAGTATGCTAACTAAGTGCTTCCTGTGATAATAGATGTACTAGGGATTAGGTAGTCACTGGAAGTAGAAAGATTTGTTTCTATAAATGCAAATATGGATAAACTATATTAATACTAATAGTAATTGTGTGTGATTTAACTAAATGGTTACCTGATCATCGAAATTGAGGACTAAATGACTTATTATAAATAATTGTTATACACTATTGGATTCATCATTTTGACTCTAGATTAAAAGAAACACATGAGGAAAGGGAAGTGACGTTGATGTTAACAAACAGTGAGTGGCAAACTGTTGCCAGTGTTTTCACTTGTTGACCTTTTATTGAGTGCCGAGTGCATCCAAGCTCAAACCTCAACCCTCTGAAAGTTGTTCCCTTGCTCACAGTTGAGTGTAAAGAACACCTAAACACTCCTTATGAGCAGCGCTGTCCTCTCGCCTGTGTGGCGCTCTCTTGGACAACCCCCCTCCCTGCAGCTCATGCTCTGCCCCCTTCTCTCTTTACACTTTGACACATTTTATGATGCTTGTGTGTCTCCCACCGGGCATGTACATCACCCCCTTGTCTCTCACTCAGTGGCTGAAACAGAAGTTGGGGGGGGGCGGTGTCTGACCGGCTGACCAGGGTCCATCACTCAATGGCCCGAAAGAATAAGGAGCATGATGGATGCACACCGCTTTGGCCTCTGCAACCAGAACCCCGGTCCTGGTCTAAATCTACACCATGAAGCCACCTCTGTGTGTGTTTATGTGTGGGTTGAGTGACACACAGTTCCACGGGGGCCTTGCACGTGTCTTCAACCCATCACTCTGTGCGATGAGACCAAAGTCAAACCAACATACTAGTCCCACACACACACCAGCTCTTCTTTCTCAACATTAATTTTGGTTGGTGCTAAGATAATGTTGTCAGGCAAGTCATCAGTGTACTATTTTTGGGAATAGACAAACAACACAAAACACAGGACCTAACCCACTTGTAGCAGGAGATTCTTTTGTCTTCTTGGGGTCATCACAAATGTGGTTGAAAGCACCAACCATTTTTCACCTAATTTCTTTTGGTTCTTAAGCAGTTTGGGCATTGTTTGCAACCCCGGAGTTTATGAACCTGATAGCTGAACAAGTCAATGCACAATAGTTGGTTTATCATTAACAAATTAGCATTAAGACATTATGCATTTAGAATTGTATTATCTGTATTTTTTGTGTTTAAATTCAAACTTTGAGATCTCCAAGGCGTGAAAAACAACTAAGAAGACATCCGTCATCAGACCCAGCAGTTAATTGTGTCCCATTTCTTTTCAATCTCTCAGAGATGTTTACTCTCTCTGGGTCCTGATATGACTGGAGCAGGACAGAGACTCACATCCCATGTGGAATCCTGTGATGCCCTTTAGTGATGCACTCACTTAACCTTCAAGTGCCCCAGTCACACATGCTAAAGGATTTTATGACACACACACTTATCTCCCATGCTTTTCACTCTCTCAAATACACACACACACACACACACACACACACAACCCTTCATTCACTTCACAAACAGATGCACATGTATGTAGTAACAGTCCTTCAGTGGACAAAGCCCCAGGCTCTTTCTCCCGAGGTGTCTAATGGGACTTGCTGATTGACAGCCACAGTCATCCATTTGCCCAAGCATCACACTGTGTATGTGCCTGACACACATGTCATTGGACATATGAAATGTTTGTGGCTGATTACAACCTCACAAAGTCTCGATCAACGGTAAAGATTTTGTCAGGTCGCGGGGTAGGGGTCGGGGTCAAGGTTGAGTTTGCAGGAAATCTGTGTTTTCATCATGTCTTATTTACGTCATTGATGCTCTTTATGGTTGCGGGAGCATATGGCCACTCTGGAAGAGCACACATAGGGCCTATTATAATTTAATTATTCATCAAGGATGTTGCCAGGTCTGTGTACATATTGTCGAACATTGGAAAAATACTTAGACATGGATTGTGTTCTTAAGTGTGGGGATTCCCCACGATGATGTAGTTTCTCATGTATAGATTCACTGTTATGTACGGAGCCTTTCAGGTCTCAGAAAAGGGATATTTTTTTTGTAAAATTAAAGCCAGACATGCCTTTAGTTTATTGACCATAAGGCTATGTTACATTTATAACCTTAAAACGTGTTCATTCAGTGAGTAAGTTTGAAACATGGCACCATTGACTTCTTTTTTTTTCTTGCTGTCTTGCAATTGTGTTGAGATAATATCCGTTCAAATGGGTGTTTGTATTACCAGTTCAAGTTACAAATGGATACACTTCCTACATTATTATAGAGTGTGCTGTTAATTTAACTCCGGACTCACCAGATGAGGTGCAGCAATTGATGTGGAGGGTTGCTCGGAAAAAAACTTCCCCTCACTGGACCTTGGCCTCTATCCATCCACAAATAACCCCATTTAGTTCCTGTGTCCTGAAATTCCACTCTGTATGAATAAAGCAGCTAATATCACAGACTTAGAAGGTGTCGTTATGCTGTAAAGATCTGTATCCTTGAAGAATATGTGCCCTTCCTATTGCTCGGATTGGGTGAAAATGCAGTTTTATGTGGAGGGTATAAATATTTGTTTGTAATGTCACGTCACATGAGCTACACAAGACTTAGCATTGGTTCTCTTCTTTTACGGCAGTCGGCATACAGCTTAATGGCGCTTTCTGCCACAGCTTTGGTTGGCTTACTGCCCCACATTAGGGAGTAGCAACTGTACAAGTAATAACATAGACCCAACTAATCGATTATTAAATGAGTTGCCAACTATTTTAATAATAGATTTTAGTTGCCGCAGCCCTAGGGTCAAGGTCTGGGATGCCCCTGAACAAGGTACCCACTGCTCTTGTTTGTGTGTGTTCACTATATATATATGGTGTGTGATAAGGCTGTGTTAAATGCAGAGGTCAAATTCACAATCACCAATTGGTGCGTTTTTGTAAAAATAAAACTAATTCCTATTTGATTGGCTGATTAGATATTCGCATTCATGCTCTGTTGAAGGGCTGTACCTAAAGAAGTGACCGTTAAGTATATATTGTTGCTTCTATGTACCCATATAATGTTTTTTGCAGCTTTCAGTATACATGTCTTTGTTTTAATCTTTGGTGTAGTAGTTGGAAAAAAACATTAACTTTATATAGCACGGCTATAGCAACAGCACACATTTGTTTGCATTTGCCTAAGTGGAGGAATTCCCCCCTCCCTTGGTCAGCTGGTATATGTTACAGCTGATGGCTCCATTGTGATGATGGACGAGGCCATAAGCCGGCAGCCCCCAACCCAACCACCACTTTCCTGCTCCTACCCCTGAACCCGGCTCTCTGTGATGACATCACCACCACCCTAGTTGACATCTTCTGCTGATGGCACGCATCAGGGGCCTCTAGTGTCAGGATGGGGGGGCCCCGTGCAGCCATCAGCCTGTCAGTTCACGTCAGCCCAACTCTTCATCCTCATACACACGCCAATGAGGCCCCTGTGTATTCCTGTTAAAGTAACTACTCCATCACACAGTAATATTTCCTTGAATATAATACTGTATGTTCTCTGGTATCTAACTTTAGGCATGTGTTTATATAGTTACCACAATATATAACCGGAGAGTAGTAGATTAACGGTAGGCCCGTCTGTCATCTCACTTTCACTACAGAGAACACTTCAGTTCTCTTAAAGCTGTTTTTAGTCTGCCGGAGTGAATCAAGGTCACCTGCAGATGTACTTAAAGGACTCTGTGGATGGCGCTGTGAGATGTTAAAATGGTCAGTGTCAATTATGATTTTCTTTTTTTTTTTTGACTCTGCATGTCTGTGGAACTTTTTAAGGCTCTTGTAACTCATATTTTGAGAAGTTTTTTTGGTTGTTTTTTGAAAGAAATGGCATTTGTTGATGATGCTTTAACCATGCTGTATGTAGTCTTTAGTTCTTTTCTGGAGTTACTGTGCGTCTGTGTTGATACATGGATGACCATGCATGGTCAATTCATTGCATATCACTTAAAAATTGAGGCATCTACACAAGATACTCACATTATGGATCATGGATTATTTGCAATACGGTTAAATACAAAAATGTCTTAGATTTCCATATTGATTCGATTTGCAACTAATAATTACTTTCATAATGGATTAATCTGTTGATTATCTTGATTAATCACGTACTTGGTTGGTCAAAGTCCAACATTGATTAGTGTTTCCCCAATTGGGAAATTATGATTTCAAATGTCTTAATTTTGTCTACAAAACAAATTGAATTAGTTTTTAATGATTTCAGAAAATAAACCAGAAAATATTCACATTTAAAAAGTTAAAATCTCAAACAAGTATAATCTTTGAAATCTAAATAGTGATTAATTTAGTAATCACTTAACATGCTCAGTTTGGGTTCAGAAAACGTCACAACAGGTAAGCAAATAGCATGTATGTCCACGTTCCTCCACCGAATAATTCTGAATATGTCCTTTCGTTGCCGATAAAGGACCGTGAACAATACCTGAATTAATTAGTACTAGCCGATGGCAATAGTCTGCCTGACCCAGGTTCCATAAAAGATTGGATAGATGATATTAGCAAGTGGCCAGATATCCAGTGGCCGGCTATTCAGTCTTACCTTATAGATAAACCGGCTGCTAACTAAAAGCTAGCTACGTCCAAGACCATAACATAACTTTAGGCAGCATAGGTTTGATATACATAGGTGCATTGACACACACATTTCTGTGAAATCCAGGCTTTTCATCGTAATCTAACGGGAAGAGCTGATAAATGATAACTTACATGAAATGAAGTGAGCACTACAAACGCAAGCCTCTTTGACTGCAGTAGCATCACCCCAGTCTTCTCTTTTTAATGCTTGGAGCCACATACGACCACTGCTGGTTCTATACAGCTAACTACGCCACAAGTGACATAGCTCTCGAAAGGGTCTATACATTAATTTTATTTATCATTTATTTAGCCACAAAGCTTCTATAGAGGTACAAGAGCTCTTCACTTAAGGCAGTCCTAGTTACGTCAGTAGTACAGTAGTACAATTTCAATATAGCTGTAGAACGGCAACATATGGGGAATGGTAGAAGCGGAGGCCTACAGGCCTTATCAATGATATCACTAGATCATATAAAATGTTTTCTTGAGGGCACTTTGGGAAAGACCTTTTAAAAGCATTCAAGAATGGAAGTTGTGCCATTTTGCAGCTCATTGCCCACGGTGCATAAAAGCAGAGCGAGCAGATGGTAACGTCTGAACGTTTTGTGATGTGGAAGTAAATTTTTTTCACTGCTTAAATTCTCTTAAAACAAGATGTTAAACTCATTCGCGTGCAATGTTCATGTTCAACTCGTACTCTAGGAGTACATGATCTACTCCGATGAGTTACAGGATGCAGCAATTCTAAGACCCTGGAATGCATTTCTCTGTTGGCAGGGTGCGGCATCAAACTCTGTTGACATTTCCTGGTAGTCTGTCAGAAAGTATCACTGGGGTGTCAAACACGCAGAGATCATATTATCATAACTGTTCGAGCTTACAGCGGGTTATTAAATTGTGGTAACTCTCTTGTTAAGTCTGATGTTAGCATGGCACCGCTGTCTTCCGTGGGAGCGACAGAGCAGTGGGAGTCAGGAGATGAGCCCCAGGGGACTGGAACACGGGATGGCAGGGGGAATAGGAAGTGCCAATAATAAGATTTATTATCCATTGGGTTTTCCCAGCGAGGGTGCAGACGGAGACCGCTGTTCCCTGGAATTAGCCATCAGGTACGGAGGGGGGAGTCTGCTCGGGGTTTCTAAGAGGATGGTGGAGGGGAGGGTAAGTGCAGTGGTCTGTCAGTTGCCCCAGTCAGAGGGCTGAGAAAAGAGGGATGGAAAGCGTGGAAGAATCAAAGCTCTGAAGTAGAAGACAATGTTCCTCATAGTCTAGTTCATGCCTACTAGGTGAAGCTCAGTCATCTTAGGGATATGACTCTAGTTCAACACTCTTAGATCCACTGTATATGATGCTACATGTGCTGCTTAATGTTGACAAAGCAGCATTAACATTTGTGATTTGTCATGCATTTTTGTGTGGATTTATCTTCTTGTAATAACGGAGGTGGATCAGACTTGTTATATTAGCAAAGAGGATTAATGAGGGAAGGCTTAGATCACCCACATTCACCTGCAGTGGTCTCTACTCATCGAGATAGTTGTGGATTTATCTGGCCAGATTTTATTAATCAAATTTACAATGGAAACAGGTGGACTTTAGTTTAAAAACAATAGCGTTTAATCACAGCTTGGATCTTATTTTTTTATAGCTTTGGACACAATGTTTTAACAGTTTTAATAGTCTTGTGCCAAACGAAACAAATTGTTCAACAATTGCATGATGGCAATCACCTGATTGAGGCCCGATTTGAGTTGATTATCTGACCAAATTAGTGTTCTCAGACACATTCTTTATGACTGTGGCTGGTACTAACATCTTTAATGTTTATCAGGGTGACTCAGACCCTGAAGTGTATCTTTAGGAACATCAATAGTACCATTCTTGATTGAGTTTTAAAAACCCAAGGCCAGATTAAACCTCAGTTTATCAAAACAATCATTTCTAGTTGTTCCCTTTGAAGCTTTGAACCTTTGAAGATACCATGACCTGGATGACAGAGAACCTACAGAGAGCATACAGTAGATGAAAGCTTCTAGAAGAAGTGAGAAGAAAGCTGCAATAACCAATGAGGGTGATCTGACCAATCCACACAGAGGGTACTGACCACTGGAGTGTCTTCTAAATTTCCACCGTTGCCAGAGTAAATAGTTTGATTGAAAGCCAAGTGTGTGGCCCTTTTGATTTAAAACTTTGGCTACCCAAGTCCTGTGAAGATTGTCATTGTCTAACATTTTACGGAACTAGAGATTAATTAATCAAGAAATAATTGGCAGGCGAATCAATTAAATGCCGGTTATATTGAAATGGACATCTTAAAACCCTAAAGTACCCGCTTTGATTGATTGTTCTAGTGTGAAAAAAAATGTGTTGAACCGACTCTTCAATGTGGCTCTGGTACTAGAAGACAGGCTACTTTCAGAAGGAGCGATGAGTTCAGTGCGGAGCGACTGGAGTAGATTATCTGTAGATTCAGAACAGCGAGTCAGCGAGAGATGGATGGACAAAGTGCGAGGTGCATGCGTCTGCAAACGGTGTCTTCACAGCGCCGGGTGCCACTCTGCTCATTCCCCCCACTTTGCAAGGCAGGCCTCTGTCAAAGGTCTATTAAGGGAAGATTGAGACCCCAGGTGTATGTGTGAGTGAGAGTGTTTGTGTGCGACTGCGAGTGTTCACATGCTCATTGGTCATGGTCCTATAGTGGTGGAAGATTGAGACCCCATTGCTCCCAGAGCCACTCAACCAACACAAGCTGCAGTGGTTTACAATCAGGGCAGCGCCGTTCATCCATCCCTGCTGACACACACACACACACACACTTTTACATCACATCTGAGGACACCCATTGGCAACTCTAACCTTAACCACCACAAATCCTACTACTAATCTTAACCATAAAACTTGTGATTCACAAACAAGCCTTTTTCAATATGTGAGAAGATTCTAAAATGTCTTCACAACAATCAAGCAAACATTTCATCATTTTAGGGCTGTTAATACAAGCTTCTTAAATGTGAAACTGCTTTGGTTTCTTTGCTCCATTTGACAAAAAAAAATCATTAAAGCTGAAAAGACATTTGAGAACATCATGATTTCCAGGTTTGGTAAACACTGATGTATAAGTGTGAATATTTTCTAATCTCGGCATGCAAACATTTTCTAATCTTGGAGTGTGAATTTAAACATTTTCTAATCTCTGATTGTGATTTCCAGGTTTGGTAAACACTGACATTTTTCAACATTTTCCTACATTTTATGGACAAAATAAAACTGGATTAATCGAGAAAATAATCGACAGATTGTGCAGCCCTGCATCATTTGAATTTTGAAATAAGTGAACAGAATGTAACTAACATTTAAAGCAAAACTCAAATCTGCTTCATCACTTTTGAGGTTGCTTGTAAATCACTTTTATGGTATAATTTTTAAGTTCAGTGAGTTTTTATTTTTCATTTAAAGTCTGGTTGTTTTGTGGATAAGGAACAACCTGCACATCACTTAAACCCACGTCACGGTTGTGCCATAGCCCTGCTGTGAAAATGAAGCGTTTGCAGGTTAGCTTTACATTGTCTCCACACGACCATAGAAAGACACACACACACACACACACACACACACACACAACAGCATCGCTCACTATAGATGTCATTAAACAATAGCCAGGGTGGAACGGTGGCCATGGACACGGGCGGTGTCATGATGTTTGGAGCGAGTTAAGAGGCAGATTGAGGTGCAGGTTAGAGATACAGCGTGGGGTGGGGGTGTTGGTGCTGGGAGGGGGCATGTAAGAGGTTGTGGGGTGGGAATGGTGGCAGCACCTTTGACAAGCCCTATTTGTCATCTGCCAGGACGCCCAAATAGCTCTGACTGCAATACCGATGGACTGTGGGAGAAAAAGTGACTTCAAGCCAGGCAACTAATCCTGTACAAAACACCACCCTCACCCCCCACCTACACCCGCGTACACCAGTCCTCGCTCTCTCTCTGCTGTCTGTTTTTACTCATAGCCCACCACATACGTCCATAGATCAGGCGCTTGGTGAAGTCTCCTCACGTGTCTTAGGATAATAAATTTGTTTTATAAACGTAAAATATATCATTTTGATGAGTGAAACATGACCATACGTCAACAAATCGACAATTAAAACATCCGACTTTATGGCTGAAGTTGCAACAAAATGGAACACCCTTTTCATGATTACTATGGTCATGTGTCCATTTGCTGTTATTCTGAATAAGGATGAGACGACCTGTGTTAAATATTGAAGCCCAAACATAGACCTGTGTTCAAAAAGATTGGCTCACTCATTTTAGCAGCAGTTCAACGTATAGTATACCTGTAGTTTGTGTATATACATGAGGTTTGTAATGATCACAGCTGTTAAATGTAATCATGTGTGTCTTCTTTTGTAAGTCTGCATGTGTGTGTCCCAACCATGCAGCAGAGTGAGTCCCAAACACCCCCCACAGCTCGCAGTGATTTGCTCAACAATAAATATTTGTCTGAGATGAATTCTCCAGCTGATCCAGAGCTGCATCCCGACCGACAAATGAAACCAGCGCCTGAGGGGGAGTTAGAGCAAAGGGGAGGAGTGGAGGGAGGGAGGGCGGATGGGCGGGCGAAGGTGGAATGTGTAGAAGTGGAAATCGAATCATTTTATTATTTGTCACCGCAGCCCTCGTGGTCATGGTTTGTTATTGGACGCTAATTAAAACGGCAACAGTCCTGGTAATTGGCAATTGAAGTCCTGTGTGAGAGAGGCGATTGGAAATGAGCTCCTCACCGCGGTGTATGAACTCATTTGTTAGCCGCACTCATACTTCTCTTCACTCCGTCTTCTCCTCAGTCATTAGGGAGATGGAGTGCTGTCACTGACCACTGCAGTGAAGGATTGGTAGATTGGGGGCTTACTGCACATAATGGCTTTTTTATTTTTGTTCTTTGGTGGATGATTTGAATGAATGTTGGTGATTTGTGTTGCATTAAGTCCTGCTCTTCACGCTGCAGCTGTGGCAGGTTTTTATCTTTTCATTAAATAACACACAGGCAAATTAATTCATAAAAGGCCTTTTTATATCCTACAAATGAATTTTTTTTCTTTTTACAAAAGCTTTTACACCTAGCCTGTGAAGCTTTTGTCAGGGACTGTACGTTTGTCTTTTCTTCAATTTGGATTTATTTAGATTTGACACAACACAAGGGTAAATTAGAAAAATTAGAAAAATTAAACCAAACTGCTTTAAACCACCATCAAAGCTATCAGTTCCAGGAATAAGTCTATGCAATATCTGGTATTAGTATTGTTCAATAGTGGCAGAAATCACTGGAAGTGACTAGTTATCAGAAAAAGAAAAAAGCCAACTCCGATGCAATCCATAAACCTTACATATGATGTAAATCCTTTACTTAGCTAAAATACTGCAAACTCCAGCTAACTATTTTCCTGAAATCATAACTAGGGTTGAATCGTCAACTAGTTTGATAATCGATTCATCGGTTTGAGTGTTTTCTTTAAATAATTAAAACAAGCTCTCGTCTTCTTTAATGTAGATCAATCAGGATCAAACAATTACTCGAGAAAGTAATCTCGAGTAGTTGCAGCCCTCGTTTTAATGAGATGGATATGTGTTGACGAGTTCCAGACGCACAGCAACTCCAAGCCCGTGACGACTTCTGGTCCATTGAGCTGTTGCTCCAAAACGCAGTAGCCAATCAGCAGGCAGCTTTCTTAAGGCCCGCCCTCAAACAAAGAACCACAGCGCAAAGAACGAGTGAGGGAGCGCCCAGAACGAGTGAGGGAGCTCAAAGAACTAGTGAGGGAGCGCACAGAACGAGTGTGGGAGCGCACAGAACGAGTGAGAGAGCTCAAAGAAGAGTGAGGGAGCTCAAAGAACGAGTGAGGGAGCGTACAGAACGAGTGAGAGAGCTCAAAGAAGAGTGAGGGAGCTCAAAGAAGAGTGTTGGAGCGCAAAGAACGAGTGTGGGAGCGCACAGAACGAGTGAGAGAGCTCAAAGAGTGAGGGAGCGAAGTGAGGGCACAAGCAGTGAGGGAGCGCAAAGAACGAGTGAGGGAGCGCAAAGAACGAGTGAGGGAGCTCAAAGAACGAGTGAGGGAGCGCAAAGAACGAGTAAGGGAGCGCAAAGAACGAGTAAGGGAGCGCAAAGAAGAGTGAGGGAGCACAAAGAACGAATTTATGTTCAAACAATAAAATACAATACAATTTTGAATGATTAAAGTGATATTGTTTTCTTCTTCTTAAAAAGTGTTGTTTGCTTCGTGAAAAGTGTTGTTTGAAAATATTGACACAAATCTTATTCCATACTCGGCTACTTGCCGTAACTCTCCGTCTCCTGGCCTGGTGTAGTCTTTCATCTCGGGGAACGGTGGGGTGGGAACTTAGTTGATCCTTGATGCAAATTCTCTCTTTGTGTGAGCACGTCAGCCAGCGCAGGCCGTCATAAAACAATGTGATGGATACACAGTCAAATATATAAATAAAAATACTTAGTCCTATTCCCCCTAACCCCACCGCCCCCCTTCTTCCCTCACTCCGATCCCTCTGCTCTTATACTTCGTCTCTGATGGATTTGTAAAATGATATAATGAATGGGAGCTGGAGCAGGAGCGATGAAGGCAGTGAGCAAAGAGACAGAGGATATGATTTATTAGGCTCATAAAAATTCTGCCTTTGTTATTCCCTCTCATTTTTATATGTGAAGCTTATTAAAGAGCACACCTGCCAGAGTCCTCAGACAGATGTGTGTGCATATCTGTGTGTGTGTGCTTGTACTTGTATGCATTCAAACAAACGTGTAACAGAGTAACTGTTAATCTGTTGCTTCTCAGATTTTGTGTTTCGCGATAGTAATCTCTCAACGTTGCCGTCCTCAGGTCCCGCCTCCTTTTCCCACTGTAGCCCCGCCTCCCAGCGGGTGTTCAAGACGCGCTACAACATCGTGACCCGCCCGGGCTCCAGCACCTCGCACGCCTACCACTACAGCCACAGCCACACCCACTCGTGGAAAGTCAAACGGGCCCAGGCAGCCAGGTAATCCACAACACACACACCTCCTCCTCCTGTTTGGTGTGGATTTAACACACATTCAACCACCCCCACCCCCAGAGCCGTGCCCCCTCTTTTATGCCGGCGTTGCGCGAGTGGAAGAGGTCGGGAATTTATGGCGCTCATTTTTACACAGTAGATAACCCAGAGAATAAACCATTTACACCAATGCGCTCCTCACATTAATTTATAACAGCGGGGGGAAAGTGTCACACCCACCCAGCACACGTACAGACAAAAGGAAGGGTGGGTGGGTTTCTTTTTGCCTTAATTTATCTAACTTTAATCCCCTCTCTCTCTTCATTCTCATTTAAAATAAACACAAGGGTCACGGTAAATAAGCTTTAATAACAAATCTATATTCAGTAGTTAATGTTTAATGATGTATTTTCTATACAAAAACATCATTATATATCCAAATGTCCCGTCATACATACCCTTAAATACCTATTTTTGTCTAACAAATAAGTCAAAATTGGAAATAACTTGTGTTTACCAGCAACGCCGCACAACTAAGAACCAGAAACCGGAGCACATTCAGCGTTTTCTTTGCATGATGAATGACTTCAACCTTTTGTAGTTTGGTGAAATTGCTGTCTACATTTTCAATAATTTCACTGCTGCTCTGTAAACAAGAGAATATGGAATGTATTCCGTATGACTTTCCAAAAAGTATTTGAACTTTGCTTGGGGGAAGCTTTGACAGGGTTAATGTGCTTGGTTATCATCATCTGTTAATGTGTAGAGAATTAGTGGAATGTTAAACAGGCTGAGGTGTGACTACACTCTCTCTCTCTCACACACTCTCACACACACACACACACACAAACCACATAATATTCACATTCACAATGCTGAAAAGTCAGAGAGCTTGTTTTAATTGTTCAGCACCCAATAATCAAAATAATCAGCTATTATTAGAAAAATAAATAAATATATGTGTGTGTGTGTGTGTATATATGTATGTATGTACATATATTTATATATGTATATATGTTTATGTGTATATGTGTGTATATATATATACATATATACGTATGTATGTATGTATATGTGTGTGTACATATATATGTGTATATATATATATATATATATATCTACATATAGACGTGTATATATGTATATATATATATATATATATACACACACATATACATACATACATACATATATTTATATATGTATATATGTTTATGTGTATATGTGTGTGTATATATATACATATATACATATGTATGTATGTATGTATGTATGTATGTGTGTATGTATATATGTATGTGTATGTATATATGTATATATATATATATATATATATATATACATATATATACACACAGTGTGTGTGTGTGTGTGTACAAAGTGCTTTACAATAAAAGTGCATGAGTAGCATCTACAACACCACGCTGCTGTAGAAACTACAGCTGAAACAAGTACTAAATTAATCGTCAACTATTTTGATAATTGACTCATCGGTTTGCAGCTTTTTTCATTATTAAAACAACATTTCTGATTGTTTCAGCTTCTTAAATGTGAATGATTTCTTTGTTTTTTGCACCAGATGATAACAAATCATTAAAAACTGAATCATTTTGAGACATTCGAGAACGTCATCATTTCCAGGTTTGAACACTGATCAGCGTTTTTTTAACATTTTCTGACATTTTATGGACCAAACGATTGCTCGATTAATTGTGAAAGTAATCGACAGATTATCGATTATGAAAACAATCGTTAGTTGCAGCTCTAGTAGAAACATGGCAGTGCAAGATGGAGGCCTCCATAATTCAAGGTCCTTGCCTAAAATACATTATTATTATTTTAGGTGATTGTACACTTAGAAGTGGGTAGTATATTCAGTTTCTGTCAATAACCCCAGTAAAAATTACACACTGGACCTTCAAATTAGTCCATTTTATTCCAGTTTTCTTTCCGTTATCCTGCCCTATACATGTGTTTTTAGGGTCAGGAGCTGAGTTTTGTAACTTGTGTTTTCAGTCTCCGATGTGAGTAAACATCGTCCACAAACTTTACACTAAACATATTTCACATCGAGGCCCTTCCATACTTTAATAGGAAGTAGTTCCATCTGTCTATATGGCCGTGAATGCTAAAATATGTCTTCTCTATAATTTGGATGAAATGATCCTTCAGAGTTATTTGTTTGCATTACTATTAATAATTAAAAAGTGTGTGTGTGTGTGTGTGTGCGCTGATGGGGAGGGGGGGGGGTTCATTTGTGTAATCCAGATTTGGTGAGACAGAAGGCCCTGGACTGTGGCTGGACGCGGCGTCCGGTGACTTATTACTATTCATTTAGCTGCTGCAGTAAATATTGATTCATCAAGGGATTTTCAATTTGAGCCCCGTGACATCTCGTGAAATATCACCAAGTGTTTGGAAGAGAGGAAAGAGATAGGGAGGGGGGCGCGGGGGGGTGGGGGGGGGACAGGTCAGGTCCCCGGGGACAGTGGATCACCACTAACGCCGTGAGACCCACAACCACCCACTCATCCACCCCTCTCTCATGCTTTATCTGTTTAAGTCCAACGACCAACCACCTCTTATCAGTTTGGAGCTATTGAGTGGAGCATGAGCTCATATTCTCTGCTGTTAACTACTGAGTGCTACTCTTCATCTTTGGCCTATCAGATCCACTCATCCCTGTCCTCATGTTCTCAGCTATGTCGCTGTATCTGCTCATACAGTTGAAACCTTAACTCCGAGGATCTTAATGCTTTCTAGTCTGGTCATCTGTGTAGATGCAGTATGTCATGGCATCATAAATGCAGATATTCTGAGATACTCTGAGACATTTCGATATGGGTTGTGTGTTTTCTGCACCAATGACTGAAATTTGAACAAACCCTTTAATTATTAAAAGATACATTTGGATGTGTTTAATCAAAAATATGCCCTGTTCTAAGGCCACAGTAAAACCCTGATTCAACCAGGTGGTACAGTTCACTTTAGTTTAGTTTTTTAGTTTTAGCAATCATATGTGTTTTGATTGTCAGAAGTTGGTACCAAAATAGTGAAAACGTCCAATCTAATCTAAAGGTAATTGATCCTTGTTTTTGGCGTTCTTCTGTTGGGGAACCTTGCGGATTTACGGGGCTCGACACAGTGAAGTGTCAACTGTTAAGTTGACCAAAAGTTGTCCCATTTGGGAAACTGGAGAAACACAAAACACACCATTTTTAATAATACTGTGTGTTACAGAGAGGAAATTCCTGACCACACATTACTGTTGAAAACTGTACTGCAGTGAGCTGAACTGCACTGCCACTGATTAGTGGATAGGCAGCTTAAGTGAGCCCCCCCCCACACACCCCTACCCAGCATGCTCTGCTCTCCGTGTGCGGTATTGGCCATAGGAAGTGTGGTGTTTGATTAAGTGCCGGGCAGCGCTTTAAATGGGTGCAGAAATGTGCTGCAGTATTTCAGCCCCCGTCACCAGAAAATAGATATAATCTCAACATTAACTCCATTAATAGTAGCAGGAGTTGAATTAAGAAAGCTGTAAAGCATGCACACTGCAGGATAAATTACAGCCCGGTCCTCCCTTCACCTCCCTCACACACTCCCCTGTTTGTCTCCCCTTTATACCTCCCTTAAATTTCTATTTCTCTGCTGCTGTTTCTGTTCTGAAAAATTAACAATTGCCGCCCTCGTTCATGTTAACCATTTTTATTGGCTGTTTTTCTTACCCCTTAATTTATCCTTTTATTAATGTTACAGCCCCCAACATGGCAAAGCACCCTGATCCTAAATAAATACCCTTTTTTTTTCCCTCTTTTTTTTCAAAGTATATACATCCGCACACACATGCACACTCATTTCAGGCGCTCATCTCCTTTAGTGCTTCAGTATCGATCAGCACAGGATGTAAGAGACTGGGCAATAAAGTGAAGCAGCGCTCCCTCTTCTTCACTTCTCTCCTTTCCCGCATTCACTCACCCATTCATCCCTTTTATACCCAGTTCATTCATTTACTCGTTCCTTATCACATTAGTCATCTACCTGTCTCCTGCACTCACGTGTCACAAGCTTCCCCGGGTGCTGTTGACACCACGTCCTGCACAGATTGTCTTTAAAAGGAAGGGCTTTTGTAACGTTACGTTGGATTTCTGATGCGATGTTGATGTGTAAATGACACAGCTTTGGTTCTTAAGAGCCTGAAGAAGAAGAAGAAGAAGAAGAAGAAGAAGAGCAGCAGCAGTCCTCACTGCCGGAATTAGTCGGATGACTGTTTTTGCTGTGCTCTGTTTCAAGGGTAACTGTTTCCCAATATGAGCCGACTAATGCTTGGGTTGCAGACAAATAGACAAGGGCAGCATTATTCGGAGCAGTCGCGCGACCCTCCAAATTCTTCCCTGTCACTAAAACAAAAGTCGGATCATTCATCAACGGCTCGGGTAGTGCTGAATCGCGCTCTCCTTTATCTGTGCATCGCATGGTCACAGCAGACCACCACACACACACACACACACACACACACACCTGAATTTGCACACACAAACACCAGCACATATGGATGCAGACTAATCTCAGGGGAGTTTCTTCGTGCCCTTGCCCCCTCTACTTTCCCCCGTCCATATTTTCCCCGTTCTTTTTCCATGCACTTTTTCTTCGTTCACCGTGACCTCCAGCCATTGTTTGTCTGTTTTCAGTAAACAAACTGTGTTTCAGGGTTGAACCAATTAGTTCGTCAACATATTTAAACTTTGTATAATGCGAGTATTTGCTGCTGTAGTAAATGGATAAGGTTTTGACCCTTGCACTCTCTCGCATCAGCCAATTTTAAAACATCTAAATCTTAAATAGACTGGATGAGGATATGTACAGTTCCTTTCAATTGTTCTGCAAAAACGAAATCGAAAATGTATTTAGGCTGACATGTGCTTTGCTGCCGTCGAGGTTAAAGTGAGGTTAAAGTGCTGACACTCTGCTATTAAGTGAAGACGATCCATATCGAGCGACCAAGACCAAATAGAAGAAGTCTCGTCGTTGTTTGGCCGCACAAACTGATGGAGCTGCTGTGTAAAAACAGCTCACATTTATTGTTTTTGTTTTAATGTCATTTTCTTTGGAATACAAAACGACCTCCATTCGCGTATACAAGTATAAATTACCAAAGAGTTTGAATTTGGATTATGAACGTGCCGAAGTGGCCCGCAGGCCTCGCAGACCAAGGGAAAGTAGTGTTACGTCGCCAGAAAGGGTTCACCTCTGGAACGACTTAGCTGTCCAGCAGCGGAGGATTTGTGCGTCAGACTGGCCTGCAGACTCTCTGATAACAGATATCCCTCTGAAGGTCAAGGGCATGCCGGTGGAACAGGCCAAGGAGAGTCTGGAGGCAGAGCGAGAGAAAAACAGTTCCTTCCTCCAATGTTTGAATTTTTATGTTCTCCTCTGTTTGTTTCCGTTCATCACTCCTGCCCTCCTCTCTCATTACAGGCAGATTACCGTCTTGCGTAGGTAACTGCTCCCACAGAGGCCATTTGCACTAATAGTGTCAGACCTGAGGCTAAAACTCATACACATGCCTGCGTGTGTGTGTGTGTGTGTTTGTGTGCAAGCAAAAACTCACACAGACGCTGAAAACTTTATACAGCGTTCACCCAAATGAGGCTCTCGGATCCGCATTTCCTGGAGTGTAACTAATCTGTTTATTCCCTTTTTTTCAATTTCTTTATTAGTTGAAATAAAGCTGATGCCTTTGCACACCGTAGACCGACCGAGTCAGATGATCTGAAATGAGCGACGGGCCCGAAGCAGAACTGTTGAAAAGATATTGATACTAGATGTTCCTCCGTCAGCACCGACATCATTTTGCACAGGTGGTCGCTCGCATTTAGAGGCTGTAAATCCCTGATGTCGGAACAACACATCATCTCTTATGCGAGTGCTTGTGACCAAAAGGCCTCTCCGTACTTTCTGCTGAGAGCTGCTCATATGAACATGTCCAAATATGCTTATAAGGGTTTGGGTCACCTGATCCCACGTTCTGTTCCGTTCTAATTTCTTGCGCTACCTGGAACACGTGCAGTCCGGTCACAGAAAACACATTTTAATGCCAGGCGTAAAGGGGGCCTGCAGCATGAATTGGCCTTAAATGGTTTGTGCCCTTTGCCCCTCCCCCCTGTAAACATGGACACATGACTCCGATGTTCTGGTCCAACGTGAAAACATCCTCACAGACTGAGCCTCGCACCCTGATTCACCCCCCCGACTGCAGCCCTGTGTCGGGGTTAACTGCCATCTCTGTTAACTCTTCATGTCATATCCCCATTAACCTCCATTGTGGCTCCTTAGGGCACCCGGTCCTTGTTTAAACCTCCCTTGGTGGCAGTCAGAGCTTCAACATTAGCCTCCATTACAGCTCCCCTGGCTGCAGTTGCCCTGTGTAGGGCAGCGACTGATCAGTGAAACTGAGTGTCTGTACCTCTGAGTTATGGCGCGCAGTCAGGTTAGACAGAGTATGTGAACACAGCTGAAGGCAGATATTTTGCTCTGTTTCCTTTCCTCCTCCTTGTTTGCAGCAGTGCGGCAGCGCGCCGCCGGCTGTGGCGCGTTAAGCGTCCATGTCAGTTGTTTTGTGCGTGGCGTGTGTTTGGGGTAACCCGCTCCTTTCTCTGTAATGGGAGGCATGAACTCTCGCTCTAAACCCATTTCCAGCCCATCTGAAATACGGCAGCAAATTACCTCCAGTGGCGCCCTGCACACCAGCCCCAATCCACCCCAAATAGAAGTGACAGGACAGCGCAATTTATCGCCATAACCCCTGCACGGCCCCCACCACCACCACCACCACCACCCAGCATCTCGGCACACATTTCAGCCTCGTGTGTGCAGCCACTGCACACATACACAAGTCCACTGAGTGACTCCTGGATGGTGAACATGCTACATGTGTGTACTGTACTTACTGTTTAAGAAGTGTGCCGTGATACCGTGTGTATGTATGTGAGAGTGAGTGTGTGTGTGTGTGTGTGTGCAGTCTCGGGCGCTCCGGTGTAGGGGCCAACCTCGCTGCTCTGGCCCCCTGCCCTGCCTATTATCTCATTGATTTCCTCCTCTCCTCTTTTCAATTCTCTCCATTTCCACACTGCCGTCCTTTCCATTAGAGGAGCAATTTAACAGAGTGCCGTGACATGGGAGAGAGAGAGAGAGGGAGAGAGAACAAGGGGGGGAGAGCAGAGGATGGGAAACATAAAGCGAGGAGGGGAGATGTAGTGGAAGAGCCACGCTGAAGATGGGTAACAAGGGGGTGGAACTCGGGGAGAGATGAGCAGATAACGTCACACCAGCTTGACTGAATTTTGAGAACTGAACTTAAATAATCCCACTTGTGAAAATAAACTGGAGTTCTGTCTTAATTGACTGTATGCGTAATATGTGACTTCTGATTTCCTGATTTCTGACTTCTGCCTTCTCCCCCTCGCAGGAGTTTCCATCAGAGCAGACCGCGTTCCACTCAAGACAGACACCCGTCGCCCACCCAGCACTGGAGAGGAAGTGACATGTGCTGGATCGGCGACTCCCTTTACCGGGTGTCGCCCAATAAGCTGTCCCGCACTGTGGTGTCCAACATCAGCCCAACAGGTACAGCGTGCTCGCCCCCACTGCAACACAACTTTTGTTTCTGATTAATAACGAGGAAGAGAAGACTAATATGTATTTGGGTTCTTTTGACTCTGACGTACACATGTTTTTGTCTTTGCAATTCAGTCTCATTTAAAAGAACAAGATGCTACTGTCAGTTCTTAATCAGTCTGTTGCCACAGGGCAGAAGAAAAGTGTGAAGAGCAGAGTTTTTACGACCTGACACGGGAGCTGCAGAGTCTCGGTGTCAGAATTCGCTCAAACCTTGACTCTATTAACTCTTCAAAACGCAGAAAATCAAGACGGAACGTGACATTGTGCGTATCATTTCAGTTCATGCACGTCGTCTGAGTGTGCATAATCATTCCCACCTATTACTTAATTACCTGCAGTCCACCTTTAGTCTTCATTTATTGTAGATTTGGATTTGTATCAGCCAGTATTCACACATAGGTTTTAATTCCTTTTATGTAAAAGCAAAGTGTGAATTTGTCCGGCCATTTAATAGCAGTCTTTGGTTTCTAATAATGGTCTAATAGAGTTACATTAGATCATTTCAGTCAATACTGAAGAGGTAATGAGGTTCAGTGCCCTGCTGTATTCAGAACATTCAGTGTGAGTATGGGGCAGTAAATCTGTGTGCACCCTGAGGTGATACAAGGGTGTTTATTCATGTTTGGGGCTGCAGCTCTGTCCACATGCTCTCTAATGGACTTAGTAGAGCTGGCTGGATTTGCCATCTGAAATAATAAACTTGTCATCTGTCAGCGCAGCAAGGGGGGAGGGTCCGGAGAGCTGGATGGTGCAGATTAAAGCCCAGATCTGCCTCTACCCCCTTCACATTCTGTAGCGACTACACCTGCAGGGGAAATTGAAGAGCTCCACTCTGTTAAACTCGTGACTGGCATCCCAACACACACACACACACACACACATGCATGCAGCCCCGCAGTCCTCGACAACTAAGCCTCAGGTGTCCTCTCACCAGGAGTCTTGATTCCATATCTCCCAGCAGCAGCGTGTTTCACATGTGTTGGTGGTGTGCAGCCACGGGCCTGTAATCCTGCTGCGCTTAAGTCACCACGGAGTCTTAACTGTTAAAACTGTTCCAAAATTAGACGTCGGGAATGATATCGGCCGTCATCTGTAACAGCAACCTCGACACCTCCTCGTCCTCTTCTCCATTTCGTGGCGTCCAACAACCACACACACACCTTTCCCCTGCCGTGTGTGTGCGCGCTGCATTGGGTACATAGTGTTTACGATGTTCTCAGACAGAGCTGGACACTCTTTGCTTTGGCACGTCCGCGTCAAACCGGCACAGTTGAAGCCACCGGTCAATGTGATGCTGTTACTGCACAATTATACACTTTCTGATATGAATAGTTGGAATGGAATGTAAGAACGTATGCATGCCATATAAGAATAACGACACATTTTGTCTCTAAAGAGAGTCAAAAAATCTACTTTTTGTTTTGAATCATTATGCCCTCTGTGGTGCTACAGATTTAGCTGTGAGGCCGTAGACAGTAGCTACCTTTCAATCTCCAATCCAATGTGGGACATGTGTCTAATAAAAGCCCTGTTTGTCTTTTTTACCCTCCACGTGTAGGACGGCCGTGCAGCCCCAACGTCTCACCCATGACTCCGACTTGGAACCGACCCTCCAGCACTCGTCACTTAGCCAGGTAGCACGTTCGCGGCGCTCTCAGGGCCTGTTTTAATCTCTCTCTCACATCAGGCGTCGCTGTCCTATAACTCTGTGTGAACATTTCTGCATTTATATTCGATCTTTAATTAATTAAAGTGCCCATATTTCCTGGTTCAGGTTAGTCATTTTAATTTGGGACTTTAGAGAACATTTACATGCTGTAAAGAAATTAAAATGTGCATTATCTATCTGCCTCTTTTCACACTCTTGTGTGAAATGCTCAGTTTTAGCTCTCGGCCTGATCTGATTGGGTCAGCTTAACCCAGTGTGTTGTGTTTTTGTAAACCACTTGAATTAAAACAGAGTGTCGGTAATGCCACAGCCTTTAAGGTTTATTCGTACTTATTTTTATAGTTTTTAACTTTGTAATTTAAAAAAAAACCTGCTGCTATAACATTCGTTACCTTTGTACACTGGAGCGCTGTGACGAAAGAATTTCCCGCAAGGGATTAATAAAGTATATTCTATTCTATTCTATTCTAATCAAAGGCTTCTTAATCACCTGTTTACGTGTAGCCATGGTTACAATTTAGTCACTTCTGCTTCACCATTAATGCTGTATGACAGTTAAAGTTCTAACTGTGGAAATGTGTTTAATTGGCATTGCAGTGGCCTTTAGGGCGTACTAAAGGGGAAAACCTCAACAGTGTGGGTCATGGCGCTGGCTGCCTTCATACACCCGGTGCCATGTTGAAATAAAATCCAGCCAAGACTGTTTGCATTTGATCCTCACCTCTCTCCTTCCCCTCCAGTATTAACGACCTTTCATCGCTCTCAACTAAGAGCTGCAAAGCCTGAAGTAATCTCAAAATTAAAATTAGCATATGAAGTATAGACCGATCCTTAATTCCCTCAGAGGAGCTTAGAGTTGAAACTGTCATGGAATAGTTTGTCGTCTTTGGTTTCAACAGGCTGTTTGAGTGATTTGTGGTTAACTGTGTTTTTGTCTTCTTCTTCTTTTTTTTTTTTTTTTTTAAAAAAAAACAAGCCGTGCAGTTCAGCGGAGCCTCGCTACAATCAGACAGGCTCATCAGAAGAAGCAGCAAAAGCAGTACTGTATGTATTACAACCGCTTTGGCAAGTGTAACCGCGGCGACAGCTGTCCCTACATCCACGACCCGGACAAGGTGGCTGTTTGCACCAGGTAACGCCGACACGTTCTTGCCAATGTGACATTTTCTGTGTGTGATATGTCCGCCGAGGGGTGACGAGGTCACGGTAGAAGCACAATCAGAGTTCAGTACACACGTTACAGTCGCCCTGTGTGCGTGAAAGAGAGAAGGCGGTGGAGGAGGTGGCTACAATTTCTAAGAAGCATATCCGTCATCCCGTTACAGACTAACAAATCATGTCGCACATGCAACTAAAGCTACAGACACCTGCCAGAAAAATGATGAAACATTGAGCTGTCAGTATCGCCTTCGGTTTCTGGTTAATTTTCGGATAAATATACCGACAGTGACACACTGTTTTGCCCCTAACAAAGTGATGAATTGAGGCATTTCAGAAACTTTTGAAATGACATCTTGGGAACTATTTTGAATATTTGTGTCAGTCCCTTAACCGCGAGACCTCTGTTCCCTTTCTGTTAACGAACATATGATATCATCTGTCGTTCACGTGCAGGTTTCTGCGAGGGACATGCAAACAGGCAGACGGGATCTGTCCATTCTCCCACAAGGTGGCCAAGGAGAAGGTAAGTTGTCACCGCAAAGGCCAGGGTTGAGCACAGTGTGTGGATATAAGATGACCGAGTATATGGCACAGCCAGGGTGTACCATATTTGTGTTCTTGGCGCGGTTCCTGTTTCCATGTCACGAGAAAGAGTTGACCTCTATTTGGCATACAGAAAGAGGCTTATTGGTAAACGAGCAGCAGCGAGCGTCACCTGTTCGACGTATGGACAAGTTGAAATAACCCGTTCATTTTCCTCGATACAGATTTCAGGTCACTGGTTTTAGGCCTCACCTCTGAGTCCAGGAAATCACTCCTGCATTCATAGAAATAACATATTTTTTTATAGTTTATATGGTATAGTGTTCGCCTGGGAGCTCCGTCCACATTTGATTGGAGTGTACAATATGCAAGGCTGCGTGCGTGTGTGCGTGTGCGTGCGCGCATGTGCGTACGCGTGTGTGCGTGTGCGTGTGCGTGCGTGTGTGTGTGTGTGTGTGTGTCTCTATGGGGACGTTTAGCCAAAAAGGGAAAACTTGTTTTTCCTCCCCTTTTTTTTATAAACTGAGACAAACAACTCTTATAACAGGTGTCTTGACTCACCCTCTCTTTTTCCACACACACACACACACACACACAATGCCCTGCACCTGTGTTGGTTGTCACACTGCTGCCTGTAAGTGCTGAGAGGCCAGCTGTCTGTTTGTAATGCCACCTCTCCAACAGCAACCCATCCCCCTCCCCACCCCCAAAAAACCCTTGGCCCGCGCTCTAATTTCATGTGGACACCTTAAACAGGACAGTGCAGGGTTGGGGTGGGGGTATGAGGGTCGAGGTGGGGCGAGGGGTGGTTATTGTACACCCGGCAGCTCTCCAAACCTGTTCTGCACGACAGTGTGTATACGCGAGCCCCAAGCCTGTTCCGCTATTCCCCCCACCCCACCCCGCCTGTTCCGCCACTACCACAAATACCTTCGGAACGAGACACTCCTGACCCTGCTCCCCCCCACACCCCCAGTCTCCCTTCTTCTGCCTCAGTCAGAGCACATAAACACATCCTGAGAACTGGGCCGAGCCGGCCTGGATAAATATTTCTGTAGCAGTTAATGGTAGAACTGATCCCCAGTCCGAGGTATGATCCCTCTCCGCGCTCCCACCCCACCACGGCCTCCCCGAACTTTCTCTCCCTGCTCGGTGCTATATTTAGTGCGGCCTCCTCCATGCTCGGGCGTGCCCCCCCCTCCACACATGTTAAACAGTAGATCCCCCCCACACACACACACAGGACGCTCATTCACTCTCACTCTGTTGCTGTCAACTGCAATTAAGGTCATTTAGCTGCTCAGTGTGACAGATCATTTGGCACAAGGGGACGCGCGTCTAATCTCTACATGGTGGCGGCGGCGCAGTCTTAGATGGGCAAAGTTTGTTTACAGACTCGTGTAATCTCCGTTAATCCCGTGCCTGCCGCCATTGTTGTTTACTTTATCTACGTCTGTGTCACCTTTACCATTTTGTGTTTTCACTTTCTTTTTTCATCACAAGTTGCACAGTTGCAACAATATGAAGTCATGCAATGGTAGCAGTGACTAATAATACTGAGAACGAATGGGCTAATTATAGTAATTATGTAACAGTAAAGCCTAAAGGTATTTAGAGTTAAATAAATTCAAACACCAATTTGTATATTTTGCCTGTAATCTTGGGAAATGTCAACACAACAGGAATAGAAAAGTGACAGAATTACATACTACTAACTATGATTTAATTAAATGTTTTTATGTTTGTGAAACGTGTAATCCAGGGGTTTCCAAACTACGGCTCGCGGGGGGATTTTGTACGGCCCGCAGCTTTGGTTTTATAATTTATTATTAGCTTAGCTGAAACCCACCTGTGACAGACAGTGTGTCTGTATGCACTCATCTCATATTATGTTATTTGACTCCAGATGTGGAAAGAAAGGCAATTTTTCTTTAAAGTTTTTCACTCCTGCGTGGTTTAGATTTGGTTATATATAGTGCATATATAGTGCAAAAAAAGAGTCCATTGGCCGCCGGAAATCTGCACATTATCTGTTGTAATCTATGAATTCTGTGAATAATCCCTCCGTTACACGTTCCGTGTCTGACTCTCTCTCCAGATGCCGGTGTGTTCGTACTTCCTGAAGGGAATCTGCAGCAACAGCGACTGTCCCTACAGTCACGTCTACGTGTCGCACAAAGCTAAAGTGTGCGAGGACTTCGTCAAGGGCTACTGTCCCGAAGGAGAGAAGGTACAAACACACCATACACTCACAAGTCAATCGAGTTTCTTCTTCTTCTCAAAGTCATTTAACCTGCGAGTGGACGCTGATTGTGTTCATTCCCACTGTTATTGAGGTAAGTGGTTGTTAGTGGGGCTTTTTAAACATATGAGGAGTGTCAACAGTCCACATGTCTATACAACTATACATTTTGACGCCACACTGCTGAGAGACTGCGAGAGAATGACAAAGCACTTTACTTGACCCGGGGGCCACACGAAGGGTCACTGACGCTGCTCATCTGATGTTTGTTGACCTCTTCATTTCGACCACCAACGCGACTTCAAGCCCTCATCACCGCGTCAGTGACTGAAATAATAGATAGTGACTGTTCTGGCTCCCGGAGTACACCGTCAGCGTCTCAGCGCTGCGTTTGATCCGACTGCACTGACACCATTACCTGATTACAGAGTCGGGCGATCTGCCCGGCGCGCTCTTCCTTCTGGAATTATACGATTGTACTGTACGACATGTATACAGTCCCGCTCATGTTAGACTTAGGTAAACAAGTCGTTTGGTAACCGATCCTGCACACACACACACACACACACACGTACACAGTGACACCCAGCCAGGAACAGCTGCCGTTGGTGGTCGTCCATAATGGCATAACTGTAGTTTTTGAGTGACACATTGAGGGCCTGATGGGTAACAGAGAGAGCCACCTACAGACGACTGGAGACACTTGAACCACCCACACACACACACAGTCCACATGTCCACCTCAAACACACCCTCCGTTGCTCCCATCTCTCCTCCCCTCACCTCCCTTTGTCTCCTTCCCTCGTCCGTCTGCACGTCTTTGAGCGTCGAGTGTGAAACAGATGCTTTTTCACACTGTCAGACCTCATTTAAATAGTGCGCGGGGAAACGAGGATATAGAAAACAAAAGGGATATTAATATTTATTCTATTAGCCGAAGTGCTTAGGTCTGTGATTTTCTCCCTTGTGTGTGTGTGTGTATTTGTGCCTGAGCGCATGTGTGTCTGTGTGTGTGTTTACGGAGCGCTGCACTGTGAGGCTCTGGCGGCTCTATGATGGATAGCAGGCAGTAATTATAGATGGGAAAACTGCTGAGGATGGCACTATGGGCCAGGCAGGCAGACACTCCAGCAGCTCAGGGGTTAAGTCTGCTCCTCGCCTCCATCCTTTTCTCCTCCATCCTCCTCCTCCTGCTTCTCCTCTTCCTCACCACAGATTTTGCTGCCATCCTGCCTCGTCCCCGGCTTTGTCTCAGCCTCCACCTCACAGGATCTGTCTGTGCTTTCCTAATTGTCCCTCTTTTTTTTTTTTACTCTGGAGCATCAACGTGAAGTTTTATTAATCATTCAAATGCGGCTCCCGCATCAGGTTCATCTTCTCCCCCCACTCTCTGTCACATTAGGACGACAGTCTGTCACCGGGCGCCGTCGGGCGTCCGTAGTTTGTGGAAGCTTGGCTATAGTTAACTTTTATTGGCTTTTATTAATGGCCTTTCGGGCGATTCAGCATATTGGAACTACATCCTGTGCCAGTTGGTAACAGAGAGCTATCTAATTAGCTGTTTAGTGTAATGAATCAGTGAATTAATCCTTTTTATTGCCGTTCCTCCTCGTTTTTTAAACCTCGTTTTAACCCTTTTTTCACACACGGGGGAAAAGAGAGCGCGCGTGACGCAAGAATATTAATATAAGGCGTATTCTTTTGTACGTTTCAATGTTTGATAAAAAATAAATTTAAAAGAATGACAAATTATTTATCGTTGAAACACACGCTACGTGTTTAAAGAGAGCATCTCTGAAGTGAGGACACATACAGTACTTGCAGTGAAAATGTGCAGTCATTGTTTTTACATAGTGGTGACTCAGCAAAGAGGAGGTGCAACAGAATTTAGTGTCTTTAACAAAAGGCTCTTGTATTAAAGTGTGTGTTATTTTAAGACTACGTTAACTGATTTAATTTGTCGTTAGTCAGCTTTTTTTTTTATTTTTTTTTTTAACCACATCCATTGACAAAAACAGCCTTTTTCTCTCCCCCTCACAGATCACAGGACAGTTGTTGGATTACTGCTGCCTCCAATAGTAGGTTCACTTATTATTTTGGTGTTTGAAAGCATTCATTTAAATTTGCCTGTGTAACACAAGCATGATGATGGAGGCGGCAGTGAACCAGCAGCTCCTACTGTTTTGTCCTGTGAGCTAGAATCGCTGATTTGGTCCGTGACCATTGGAGTGAGTGGGAAGTTGAAGTGACACAAACTTATTGAGCGTATTCATAAGATGGCGTACATTGTTTGGTCTTTAAATATAAGAAGATGTTGATCGATGTCTCCTGAGGACAGAAGAAACCTGTCTATGTTCACATTTAAGAAGCTGAAAAATCAGAGCCTTTGTTTTAATTATTATTTAAAAAAAGGAAAAAAAAAACTTAAATATTAATAATGGAATAATCATTGCTGCCTTCGTACATTTATATAGTCTATAATAATAGACTTTATGTGGTGAAATTGAGTGGCTTAAATCTGTGTTTCTATTGCTGCTCAGTTTTCCTGCACACGGTGCAACAGGGTGACGCCCACTTTTTCTTTCTTTCTTTCTTGAGCTCATATAAATGAATTAGGATGCTGTGGGGTTTTTGTTTTTTTTATTTAATGCAGTGCTGATATCGATCTGATCAGTCCAAAGTCTTTTGACACTGCGAAGCCTCAATCTCCCTCCTCCCACCACCACCATTTCCCTCCGTTATAATCTTTATATTTTATCAACCCCCGACTCCTTTATTCTTCCCCACTCACTGTGAGGTACTTTAGACGAGTGTTGGCTTCACGGCCGAGATGTAAATTCTTGTGAAGCCCCCTCTCCTCCCTTCTTCTTCTAGCTTTTTTTTTATTTTACTGTCTTTTCCATCTCCCACCCTCCCCTCCCTCTTTTCGTTCGTACTTCTTCTGCTACTTCTCTCCGTCTGGTGGTAAATGTGCTGACTCCTGGTTTTTGGCCCTGCAGAGAGAGCCTCTCTAATAGGCCCCAGAGACATCCCAGCATTCCTTAAATCAAGTGGAAAATTGTTAACTTGGTGTGGGATAAAGATGTTCTGTCCACTTTAGCTTTTTCCTCCCATTTCCCATCTCTCTCTTTCTCTCTTTTCCCCTCTTTCTCCCTCCCTCTCTGTCTTTTTATGAAAATGAGGATGTATGAAGACGTGGTGAGTGGATGCAGCTTTTACACTCAATTTCCCCCAACACTTCTTTTTGTCTTTCTTTCACCGGTAAAGTGCTTCGGCTTTAACTCTCGTGATTTGCAACTTTTTTTCTTTTTTTACAAGTTGAGTTTTTAGTTTTTTTTGAGTCATCTATCAGCGGTTGCTGTTGTTATTATATTATTTATTTATTTAGTGTGCAGTAGAGTTGTGTAACTGCTGTACATCACAGTCGTTAGGGCTTCATCAGGTTCCCCCCCCCACACACTGTTATAAACACAGTAGTGACACAGCATCTCCACTCTATTCCAGTTTCCAGCAATTTAATCTTTCTTTTTTCATCGTTTCTACAACAAAGAAGCAGTTACATATTGGAAACGGTTAATATCTTTTTAACACTCTCCCTGCATTGCAATTAAAAGTTGTTCCGTAGTGTTTTGAATCTTTAACAACTGGAAAGCTTCACGTTGCATATTTTTCAACTCTATGTGAAAGTAATATGATACAATGATGTGATGTTTCCATAGATTCACTGATGATTAGACGTCCACTTAGATTTCAGTGGACACGTCTGATCTGATCGCGTCCTCTTCTTAAATGTGAAGATTTTCTTCGTGTCTTTGCTCCACATAATTAAGAAATCATTCAAACAAACAGTGATCAACATTTCTCTGACATTTTCTGGACAAAAACGATGAAAATACTCGACGGATGAATCGATCGTGAATATAGTCGTTAGCTGCAGCTCTTAAAAAAAGGTGATTTGAAAACAAAGTTTTACTACAAAAATATGTACATGTACAAACGATTATTATAGGTACAAAATTTAAAATGAGATGTTGCAGGTTTCCGTGAAATGTTAAAAAATCAGGCTAATAATGTAGTTTGTCAGGCTCCTAACCAAAGTTAGCAGTGAATACTTAATTGAATTGCACTGGAGAACTGTTAATAATAAGAAGTGTAATAAGTAACACAGGGATTTGTTTTTATAATTCTACACTTGATTGTGCAGCCCTGAAGGAAATATCACAGATATCATCCTGCAAGGAAACCTGTAAACCAACCTGTAGATGTTTATTCAAACAGCTAAGTGATGCAGGAGGTTATTCATCTTCTTTTAACCCGTAGCTCTATCCATTATCTCAGAATTTCATCCTTTTCTGGCCTTAGATGAGTATTCGTTGCCATAAACTCGTGTATTAAGAGTCTATGCAGAGCATTGAAGGACTCGATGCTGTCAGTAATGATGCCACGGGCCAAATATAACTTTGCCAGGCGTCATCGACACCAGTGGCAGGCCGGATTTGTTGAGCGTAATGCGTGTCAAAACCACAGCCCTATAAGATGATCTCGAGAAACATGCGACAGCGAGCCGATCCCGGGCTGCCCCTCGCACCCGGGGGCGCACAAACAGGAGTGTGAGCTGCGGCGAGTCAGGGCTGCCGGGGCTCCACAGAGAGAGAGAGAGAGAGTCGAACGCGAGTCCAGTGGAGTTCCTGGAATATCGATCTCAAGATCCCTCTCCCCTCCACACGCACACACACTCTCCCGATACACACACACACACACTATTTCTAGACCGATCTGCTTCCCAGTCGCACACACACACACGCGCGCAGACACAGACACACACTCCTTACAGCCTGCACCCCAGAGTGCATATAATTAGCTTTTCTGACAGGTGGGTGGGATCAGATCTCGTGGAGAATGAAGCTACCAATTTACACCCATATTACACCGTCATACACACTCGGTCGCAAACATGCATGTGAAAGCTTACTCTCTCGTGCACAGTGTTCCGGAGAATCCCGCTGAGCACTTGACCCACTTGCACGTTAAAGGAGACGCTGGGTGTTTTCTCATCAGCGGTGACTTAAGAAAGTAGCTCATCGGGAGTTTGGCTCTCTGCAGTGAGGTCACAACTTGATGGTCTTTGGATATAAGGAGCACTGTTGTCTCACAGCAGCTCAGGTTTTAACCCTTGTTGTTTTTAGAGTTTGGATCTTCTTAGACATCCATCTGTGTGGGTTTACTTTCCTCTGGGTGCTGTGGTTTCTTCACCACAGTCCAGTCACATGATCCTTGATAGATTGATGGTTCTTCTGTAAAATCTGAATAGATACAAATGCTGATAGCAAGTATGGAGGTCGACCGCCACTTTTAACTGTCAACTTTTAAATCTGCGCACATGTCCCTTACGTTGAAAACATTGTCAAGTGACCTCCCTCAACCCTCTGTGTTTCTCAGTGCGTCAGTGTTTCTGTGTCGCGTCGGGACAAACACGTGGACATGCTTGTGTTCTTGAACAAAAACTAGGCCGGAATGGTAAAGACAAGTTCACCCGTTAGAGATGTTCCACCCTTCGCATTGCTGCTGTTACTGCTTCCTGTGTGCAGTACAGCACACAGGAAGCAGTAACAGCAGCAAGTGATTTGTTTCATGTCGGGTCAGAACCCCCCCTCCCCGCGGTCGTACGGCGCTTCTTTTCCCCCACCTGGCCCTGCGCTGCTGGTGTATACACACAAACGCTCCCTCAGTCAGGTTCCGATAGTATTGCTTGTCAGAAGCCCGTTCAGACGTTAATTGTCAAATCACAAGCAGCCGAACAAGAGCTTTGTTTCAATAAAACAGTCGGCAGTAAATCAAAACAAAATGAGACACGTGCAACATTATAAATGTGAGCAGATGTAACGCCATCAATTTTCAGAGCTGACAGTTTTTGATTCGTCTTAATTTAGCTTCCATTTATCTAAAATGATGAATTGAAGTGTATATATATGTACGTGTAGTTTCCTTTTGGTACTTAGTCTGCATTACATGACAAAAGCTTACAGGATACAGCAGATGTTGAGCTGTGCATATACACACTAATCTGTTGTGGTATTTATGTCAATGTGTTTCTCTCACGTTAACGACATTCCCTCTGTGTTGCCTTTATTCAAACACGTGCATGTATGAAACATGAAGCATGAAAGCTGACGGCCTCTGCGTCTCTGTCTCTAACCACCAGTGTAAGAAGAAACACACTCTGCTGTGTCCGGACTTCTCCAAGACGGGATCCTGCCCCAACGGCAGCCGCTGTAAGCTGAAGCACCGGCACAACGCCAAGCGGAGCTCCAGCAGCGCCTCCTCGAGCCACGCGACCAAGAGAGCTCGCACCGAGGCGCCCGCCGCCACCCCCGAGAGGTTGGAGAACGAGAGCGTTTGTTTTTTGACACGTATCGTCGTCTAGTGACGGGAAAAGAAAAAGAAAAAAAAGGCTGGTCATGTCTCTCTCTCTCTCTCTCTGTTTGTCTCTCTCCGTCTCTCCCTCTCTCACACGCAGGCCACAGGCAGATTTAGTGACACCTATCCATGGTCCTCTGACGCTGCCGTCCTTCATCTCCCTGTCGTGCTCCCCGGAGGAGCCGGAAACATCGGACACACAGCCAACCAAGGTCAAAGGTGAGACGAAACCAACCTGGTTCTGATTGAAGCTTCATTTTGCAGCTCTCTAATCCGTCTAATCCGAGATGGGCAGGTTGGTAGAGGTGGATGGAAACTGTGCTTCACCAGCATGTTGCCTTTGACTTCCTAATAAAGGGAGACACTGCTGGTTCCAAACCCCCCGGACTATGGTCTGACACCAAGCGGTAGAAACTTCTACATTCACTGCTCTTTTTAAACGTAAAATGACACATCAAAAACAGAATGTAACTCTATATTCGTTCAGAAATACTTGTTGGACCTGCTGCACCTGTCACTCACAGATATAGTACGACTACATTATCTCATTTGTTTTGTACAGTGGTTAAGGCTGAATATACTTTTACTCTGCTCTATATATCTTTGACATGAAACATGGCGACTCGGCTCATATTTCCCGTGGTAAAAAAGGTCGCCCCGCCCCCCGCTTTACTGTAACTGCGGTCACTTTTTCGTCTTTTTGTCGCGCCTGTTCTCGGATCATTCCTCAGTTCATGTATCAGCAGACAGACACTGATCTATCAAAGCCAGAGGGATATAGAGCGAGCGCGGCGATGCTCAGGGGACGAGCAATAATGCTCAGAGGACGGAGGTAATAATATTTAGGTTTTGGGGCCGGGAGAGAAGCACAGCTGAGCTCTCTGTTGACAGACATGACAGATAGAGGATTAGGAGAGAGGCCGCCTGCCCCTCGATCCTCCTCCTCCTCCTCCTCCTCCTCCTCCTCATCCACCTGCCTCTGCTGCACACACGCACGCCGGCTGCCGCTGCAACACAGCACTACACACCTGTTTTCAAGCTGTCACAGCGGACAACACGTTACCTAACAAACTTTTTGTGTTGTGTTCAGTGAGTGAGAGTCAGACGTTTTTTAATCTTCTGAAGAGATGAGTGGTTACGTTCATACGTGTTTCATGAAGGAACTGTAAAACAGTGTCGAACATTTAGGGCTCCCGCAGACGAATTTACTGAATCTTCCCAACCTTTATAGATAAATACATTTTAAATAACATGCATAAAATACATTTTTCTATTTGTTTACCAAACAGTTCAAATTCAAAAGTTTATGTGGTGATACAGATTTAAAAGTGTGTCCCCTTATACAACACAGTGACTGTAAACGTTTAAATTGATCATATTCCTGCTACATGGTGTCACAAAATGTGTCCTTACGTAATCCTCCTTCTTTGCTTTATATTTAGTCTGCTCTGCTTGGAAACGAGCAGGACCTTTGACCTTTTCCTCCTCGCCCTCTAACCCTCTATTCTGCACTCACACACGCATGCGTATATCTGATAATATTGTCGCAGTAGATGTTTGTTGTGTGTGTGTGTGTGTGTCTTTACAGGTGTATGTACTGTATGTGTGTGTGAGTGAGTGTGTAGACGGAGTGAGATTTTTGATGATGACGATGATGAATCAATCACTCAGTAAAACGGTCACTGGTGACTCCCCCTCGTCTTTACCTCGCGTGTCTCTTGTTGCTTTGTGCTCTTCCATGTCACTAATGACTCTCTGCTTTCCTCGCTAACGCGCAGCGCCGCCCGGAGCCTCATTAAAGGTGGAAGCCAGCCAAGCGAGCTCCTCTTCACGTTGCAGAAATAAGCAAACACACCAACGCACACTCTTCCTCATTTACTCATCAGCTGAGATGTCATCACTCAGCGTTTCGGCAGGATTTAGCGCACGGGGCACACACACACACACACGAACGAACGTACATCGCGTTATAACTGTGTTTTTGAGTCTTCACTTTGATTCCCTGTGTTTGTTCAACAGCAAAAGGGCTACAGATCAAACCTCGGCTCAAGACCTCTGAGAGCGGCGGCGGCGGCGGCGGCAGCAGTGGAGCTTCAGGTTTGTCCTGACCTGTGTTTGTGTCTCTTTCCTCTGAACCTTTTACCTCAGGAAAGTTTTATCCCATGTGTCATCGACTTTGTCAGGTCTACAGAACATATCAATTTGGATGTTTGTAAGTTTTTTTTGTCTGAAGTTTTTGTAAATGTCCAAAAAAAATAAATAAATAAATAAATAAATTCAATTACAAATCAAACTCGCTGTGTTGTTGTTTCACTGACTCTTTGACTTGTTGTTGTTTTGTTTTTTTTAGTGTAGTGACCCCTGAGCGTGACTTCATCCTCACCGTAGCAGATATTTCCTGACCTGAGGCTGAACTCGACAAACAAGGGCTTTTAAAAAGGGAGGTGCAGTCTTTGATGTCAGGACTCTGAAGCGTCAAACTGACGAGAATCACAGAGACTTTAAGACTTTTAAAAACAATTACCACAAAAAGCTCTTGTCTATAATTGGTTTCTAAAACACTCTTGCTCTAATAAATGCGACCAATAATTCCACTGGGACTAAATTATTGATCCGCTGGTGTATCTGTCACTGACCGACTCGTCTACATGTGCAGGTCTTTGTGATAATGTCCAGTGTTTTCTTACAGGTGATTCAGAAGTGATGTGGTGAGAGAGAAGCTGTCCTCACAGCCACAGGGTAGCTTGCTCTCTCTCTCTCTCTCTCTCTCTCTCTCTCTCTCTTCCCCTCCACTTGGCTTCAAGCTGTGCGTGTATTATGGCTTTTGAGGCCGAAGTGTAATTGAATTGATAACTGTCCACATGTGAAGATGATTTCTGACTTTGTTTTCGCCCAAAACTCTGCGCTTAAGGCGCTTTTCCATTGTACAGATCTTGCTCGACTCGATTCGACTCTCGACACACGAACTGGTGATGGTCACAGCTGTTTTCAGTGTAACTGAATCATTAGAATCAGTTCATTAAACAGATTTGTTCACAGAATGGTTCAGTACTTCCTGTGTGACCGGGGCACAGACTCTCTCTCGCTATAATTGAATTGATAACGGTCAAGCTGTGTGGACGATTTTAACAAAAATAAGTGTTTTGGAAACAAATTATTCTACTCGACTCGACTCTTTATACGCGACACAAACTAGAGACGGTCAAAGCAGTTGTTTTCAGTGTAACTGAATCATTAGAATCGAGCACACGCTCAGTCACTGAGCTGAAATGCGGCTGAACGGTAGCTGGCTGTCTGCAGTGCTGTCTCTAAATACACCAGACTGTTAAATATTGACATTTTAGACATTTCCTTTGCTAAATGTTGGAGAATCAAGGATTTTTTTTTAAAGTCTTTTCAACTTCAATCTACATTACATTACATTACATGTCATTTAGCAGACGCTTTTATCCAAAGCGACTTGTGCATTTAAACATTTGGGTATTTAAATTTAATTTAGATTCAGCATTTAAACAATGCTGAATCTACAGTTCAGCATTGTTCGGTTTGACTCTCGTGTCGGACGTCGCGCTCGTGACTCTTCCAGTGACGACACTCGCTGACCAATCAGTGGCCGGCTCTCTGTTGATGTCACATTTTAGTATCGGCTCAGCTCAGTCGAGTCGAACTAGGACTGTATAATGGAACTTTTTTATTTGTCCTGAAACTGGTTGGGTCACTAATAAATGTTGAACTAAAGTGCAGCAGGTCCAATACGTTAAAGGAATACTTCACCAATTTGCATTCAGCTTTGTATTACTAGAACAGAGACGTAGTATTTTAGTTTTAGTTTCCCCTGGGTCGAGAAATAACCCTTCCCACCAGTGACACTTGGAACGAAGCTTAAAAAACGCTAATTCCACACTTTTTAGACCCACTCGTCGAGGACAGGACCTCATTCCACGGTATGTAAACAGTGTCCGCCATCTTTGCTAGCGGTTATGCTAACAGGACCAAGTGCCAGGTTGGGAAGCACAATTTTTCAAAAAATACTACGTCCCTTTTCTAGTAATAAAAGCTCAAGTATTCCTTTAAGTTTTCTACATTTTTTGGAAATCTGGATCTGAAGGGGAAGCTCCACTGAAGAATCATTACTGACGGCCAAGATGGCTGCCGAGACAATTTTCAGTTATTAGTCATTTTTGGCTCAAAAAGAAGAAACAGTCGGACACTCTCGCTCTACTGTCGTGGTAGAGAGAAATTAGAGAGGATTAGAAATCTGAACGCGATCAAATCTTTGATCTTTGGGCCCGGCGCTTCTGGAAGTAGCCGATCTAAAGTTTGGCGTGTGCTTGTTCAAATTTATCACTTTTATCTGCCAGTTGATGGTCATTCAGCAACTTGGAAATGTACAGATTGTCACACATACTGTCAGCTAAAATGAGTCCACTACATTTTTGTATTTTGTGTGTGTGTGTGTGTGTGTGTCTAACTCCATTCTCCGTCAGGTGGACTGACAGCAGCGAGCGGAGATGGAGCGCTCGACACGTTTCTCAGAAAAAGCAGGAGACAAGGGCCCATCACTCTTCCCCTCGCCACACATTCTTTTCCCCCCTCCTCCTCCTCACCCACGTAGCTCCTCCGCTGCGCTGAAGACATAAGTGCCTGAGACAGATGTCTGCTGCCGCTTGTCTAAAACCCTCAACGTGAGCTGCTGAGCTCGGCAAACTCTAATTAAGATCAATATTTCAATTTTTAGTAAAAGCGCACGAGACGGCGAGTGAAGACGGAGGGAGAGGAATCATCTGTCCGCGGAGACTCGGGGAGACAAAAGGAAAGGTCAACAGTGATTCTTCATCATGCGTGTGTTTGTGTGTGAGGGAGTGTGAGTTAGAGAGGTTTGATGAGGATAAAAATCCCTTTTCCTCTCCTGGAAAATTCTCCTAGTTTAGCTTTCAACTTCCTTTGCAGCTCATTTTCAGTCAATCCCGACGTGTTTTCAAAGAATCTGCTCTTATTGTAAAGTTGTTGGTTGTAACCTGGCCCAGTGACTCAGTGTGAAGTCAGTTAAGACACTCAAATAAACAGAGCAAGTCATTGTTGGTGGTTTTATCCCCAACAACTCCTGCTGAAGTGTCCTTTTTTTCCAAGACTGAACCCTAACTCAGAGATGATACCAGGGAGTTGGCAGGAGAATCTCAGGACCCGCGACTTCTTGCTGGCGTTTGCATTCACACGTACAGTCCAGTCTCTGAAAGGGTTTCAGTGCAGATCTGGAATCGGCCGCTGTCTTCTTACACGAAGAAAAGGGGTGTGGTCTGTGTTTCTCTTTTTAACTTTTTATACCAAGAACCATCCGAGAAATGATTGATCTCTTGAAGTAACACCATTATCACCAACGTTAAAACACAGTGGTGTAAAATAGGCCGAGTCAACAAATGTATGGACTTTTCACAGGAGGCAGATTTAGTCCCAATAAGATTATTTGCTTTCTCATCCTCATCCTCCTCTTCCTCACATATACTCACACCACTGGTGGTACACTTACCACAGTTTGAGAACCATCGCTCTACATCTCGAAAGGTTTTTCAACATGCAAAATAATTCTGATGTCCAACTGATCTCTCACTGAACATTTTAATGATGTTTTCGTCATGTGGACAATGTCCCTTGGTTAGTCTTGTCCTCAGTCCTTGGTTAGTGTTGTCCTCTTGGTTAGTGTTGTCCTTAGTCTGTTTAATGTTGTCCACAGTCCTTGATTAGTGTTGTCCTTAGTCTTTGTTTAGTGTCCTCAGTCCTTGGTTAGCATTGTCCTCGGTCTTTGGTTACGGTTGTTGGTTAGCGCAGTCCTCGGTCTTTGGTTAGCATTGTCCTCCGTCCATGGTTAGTGTTGTCCTTGGTTAGCGTTGTCATCGGTCCTTGGTGGATGTTGTCCTCTGTTACTTTGGTTACGGTCGTTGGGTTAGCCTTGTCCTCGGTCTTTGGTTAGCGCTGTCCTCGGTCCTCGTGTCCTTGGTCCTAGCTGTCCCTCCTTGGTGTCCTCGTGGTTAGTGTTGTCCTTGGTTAGCGATTAAGGCGAGCCTGTCCCGGTCCTTGGTTAGGGTCCTCGTCCGCTGTCGGCCTTGGGTCCTGCGTTCCTGGTCCCTTTTAGCGCTGTCCTCGGTCCTTGGTTAGCGTTGTCCTCAGTCTTTGGTTAGTGTTGTCCTCGGTCCTCGTTGTCCTGATGACAGCTGTATTCCTCCACAGCTGATTCCTCCACAGCAGCATTAGTGACTTACAGCGGTGACAAAAACACACTCCAGGCCTCAGATAACCCTGAGCCACCTCCTGGAGCTGCTCCTTTCTTACTCCTGACGGCCGGCGAGTTTGCCTCCTCGCCTCCTCGCCCACCGCCTCAGAGATCCTCCACCTTGCTGATGTCCGTTCCTCTTAAATCGGTAGAAGTGCGTTCGCAGCGAAGTCTCAATATGCAAAGACACAATGGAAAAGCCTGACATCCAAAGAAACGGATGTCTCAAGCCCCCTCGGCCGCAGACTCTCTCCCCTCTTCCACTGACAATGAATGGACCCCAGCAGATCGTCTTAAATGTGCCATTTCAATGCAGACTGCTTAGCTCGGCCACTTCCTGCTTATTTGATGGAAAAGAGAAAAACCCTCTCTTCTAATGACTAAGCTCACCTAAACTTAAAATACCTTGATATAATTTCTTGTCCCTTCATCTCATGCTTCTTCTTTTCATCCCGGCCAGCAGATTTCAGGGAGGGGGAGGCTGTGGGTGGAGGAGGGGGGGGACGGGGAGCCACATATTTCATGGCCAGTTTGAAAGTTGAGCTCAGCACTTGTTCCGAGCTTTTCCTGCATATCTGATTCTGAGTTCCACTCACTGCCACCTGTTTTAATTTCCTCCTGCTGACCTCCTGCACGCTGCCACATTTGTATCACACATGGGACCCTGGGGGTTGGAGGGGCCCCTGTTGTAGAGGGAGGGGGCCACATGGGTCAGGTGCAGCCGGTGTCCACGTCTAAAGCCTCGACTTATCACCAGAATCCTACTGACATCCTGGCTCAACCTTCTGCTGTGATTTGCCTTCACACCTCCTTTAAAAGCTTCTCCTCTACACGCACACGCGCACACACGCGGGGCTTAATTACCCGTCGGTCCACGGGGATGAGTCGCGGATGCAATTTGTGCTTAATTGCGAATGAAAAGCCCCGCAGACCACCGCCGGGACGATCCAATCATACTTAACCCCTGCGTGTGCGCGCGCATCCACAGCGCGGCCTCCCCACAGCCTCGCGGAAATGCGGATTGATTTTTTTTTCAAAAACACGGGGGGGTGGAGGAGCGTGTGCAGGCTTTAAAAATCGATGAGTGATTGATAGATTCGGCGTTGTGTGGTATCACAGGTTTCCCTCGAGGGTGGAGACAATAAGCTGATTTTAACATCTCTTTAAAAATACACTTTATCATGTGGATGAATCCATTTCTTCTTTTTCTCCTATACAACTGTTTCTCCAGATGTGACCAATCTATGTATTACAGATGATCAAAGGTAATTAGTTATTGCTTGTTATATTACTGTTTTATTTTTCATAATTTTGATTTTTATGCAGCCTCTTAAAGCAAAAACAGCACTTTCTCTCAACTTTAACTCTTCCCTGTGTGTTCCTTTACAGTGTGAATTGGCGCGCGCGCGCACACGTCATCCTTGTCTCCAGAGGACAACAAAACAACACATGCGGTAACCAGTGAGTTAACATTACTTTGTTCTTATTGATAAGTAAATTATAATCCTTCATGGTTTCTTTTTTAGGCCAAATGGAAAATGTTATACATTTTGTTCACCCTCTATAATAAGAACGGTTTGGGTCACAAATCCCAAATTGACCACATTGTGAGTGTCAGTAACAATCAAATGTGAGTCATTACAAGTGTGAAATAGTCTCTCTTTTTTAACCGTGAGGCTTTGGAGAGAGTTCCTGTTCCAGGTAAATGTTTCTCAGTCACTCTCAAACTACCGGAGCTCTCATCTTACTCCGCCGTGCAGTAGCATCTGCTCGGACACTAGAGGGGGGGATCTGCTGCACCTGCTCTCCAGCCTGCTGCTGCTGCTCCGCGCTCTTCGGCTCCGCTCGGCTCCTCTCGGTCGCTCCGATTTTTTTTCTTCTCCCCCCCCCTCCTCCTTTGCTGTAGGAGAATGCAAATGTACCGCTGCTGCGATCTCCTCCCATTGGCCCGTCACACCTCAGCGTGGGAGGGTCGCTGGTGTTGGGGGCCCACGCTGTCTTTATAAGTGCAGATTTGCGTCCTGCGCCTCAGTGACACCGTGCGTGTTTTCAGCGTGTGAAGCTCTCCGGAAGCAAAGTTTCAGCCGTTACATGTGAGAAGCGACTGGGATTTATCGCCTCTTGCATAATAAGAATAATAACAACAACAACAACAACACACGGTCAACGCGTCAGGGCAGCAGCGCGCGCTGGTGAGGGCGACAGTGGAGCGGACCTGTGACTGAAGACGGACAGCACCGGGAGACCGGGACCAGGACCAGACTCTGCAGTCTGAGAATTGTCCTGCATATAAAGATCAACCTCACCTTTGTGTGAACTTTGAAAACTTCTGCTCTCTCTTTTTTGGGGGGGAGATTTGGAGACGTTGGCACACTTTTACGCACGCCTCCGTGGAAGCAGCGCAACTTCCAAATTAAGAGTGTTACGAAACTTTCACGCCGCGCCATGCTGCAGTGACTTGAGTCCGCCGTCCGTGGACTTCATCTGAAAGTTGTAAACAGCGGGAGGGAGGCGACGGGAGGGGAGGGCGATGCCTGGAAAGTAACTCTGACGCACCGAGCACCGACTGCTTGGATCGAGCACAGGCGAGGACAGTAAATCACAGGGACAGAAGCAAGTGGACTGCGGGAGAGGTGAAGCGAGGACAAGACAGGTTGGTGTCTCCACATTTCACCGGACTCGAGTTTCAGCCGCAGCGGGGGCCTCCTGGTATTAAAGCGCATTTGACGTGGGATAAGTTGTCAACAAGAGCAGGCGAGCGGAGGTGAACTGGCAGGTGTACAAGTTCATTTACATGCATACGTATATTCACGCCACTATATATAGAAGTTGTCTTAGGGACGAGCAGCCTTAATAAGTTTCTCCACCCACCCGCTGGCCCCGCTGCAGCCCCGCGCACCGGGCGTGTGCGTGCGTCTATATATACACCACACAGGCTTTTATTCCCCTCCGCAATCTGTATCCCAGAGCGCTGCCCGCCGTCGGTTTGGCTGTGAGGGCAGGAGTCGTCGCATGGACTGACATGGCCACCGACCTCGCCATGAGCGCAGAGCTGCCCAACAGCCCGCTGGCCATCGAGTACGTCAACGACTTTGACTTAATGAAGTTCGAGGTGAAGAAGGAGCCGCCGGAGGCCGATCGCTACTGCCACCGCCTCCCGTCGGGCTCCCTCTCCTCCACGCCGATCAGCACACCCTGCTCCTCCGTGCCTTCCTCGCCCAGCTTCTGCGCCCCGAGCCCGGGCGCGCAGCCCAACCAGAGCCTCTCCAGCGGGGTCAACGGCAGCAGCGGCGCCAGCAACAACAGCAGCGGCACCAACAATCACAGCAACGCGGGCGGCAAGCCTCAGCTGGAGGACCTGTACTGGATCCCCAGCTACCAGCACCACATCAACCCCGAGGCGCTCAACCTGACCCCTGAGGACGCGGTGGAGGCCCTCATCGGCAACGCACACCACCATCACCACCACCACCAGGCCTACGAGGGCTTCCGCGGGCAGCAGTACGTTGGCGAGGACCTGTCCACGGCCTCGACGGCCCACCACCACCAGCCGCACCATCACCACCATCACCACCACCACGGCCACCACGTCCGCCTGGAGGACCGCTTCTCCGACGAGCAGCTGGTCAGCATGACGGTGCGGGAGCTCAACCGGCAGCTGCGCGGCTTCAGCAAGGAGGAGGTGATCCGCCTGAAGCAGAAGAGGCGCACGCTGAAGAACCGCGGCTACGCGCAGTCCTGCCGCTTCAAGCGCGTCCAGCAGCGGCACATGCTGGAGACGGAGAAGTGCACGCTGCAGAGCCAGGTGGAGCAGCTGAAGCAGGACGTGGCGCGTCTCGCCAAAGAGAGGGATCTTTATAAGGAGAAGTACGAGAAGCTGGCGAGCCGGACCTACAATACCGGCGGACCCGCGAACACAAGAGATCCGTCCGGGAAACAGGCCAACACCGACTTCTTCATGTGAGAGACTCGTGATATATTTGTAGCATAGACTGTGAAGAACTGCGCCGTCACCCACGAACACAACAACTTTCATTTATATACTTTTTATTTTTCTGCCTTTGTGTTTTTTGTTTACAGTTTGACAACAGAGACTTTTAAAAGAACCACCGCATCTTAACACATACGCAGCAGTGGCGCACAAAAGTAATCCTTGTGCGCACTGTTTCAGTCTTAAAGGTGTTTTTTTTTTTTCCCCCCTGTTTGTTTGTTTGTTTGTTTTTGGCTCAGCTTCAGTTCAGCCCACAGCGACCTGTCATGTCGTGACGTGGACACATGGGATCATGATGTAAACATGACTGTCTTAACTCAGAGGTGATTTCGTCTTAAAGCTTTTTTCTTCCTTTTTTCTCTTTTTTATTATTAATGACACTGGACTGACACAGAAGCAGAGACAAAAAAAAAAAGCAATACACCGCCTCTCCTTTCAGCTCCACGGACTGTTCGTGTCACAGAGTGGGGGCGGCCTGTGACGCAGAGAATGAACAAACACTTTTCTCTCTCTCTCTCTCTCTCTCTCCCTCCCTCCAAACAAAAACATGCAAGTCTATATATTATTATAATTTCCCCATCCCCACGTGCAACCCAGCATGCAGGACATGTATGGAAACCTCCAGTCATCTCCCACGATCCTTCCACATGTATGGAAAGCATGGCCCACTGTTCTCTCCTCCTCCTCCCCATCCCTCTCTCCCTCTCCCATCCTTCCTCCCCATCCTTTCAGGCCTGGGTAAACGCAAGAAGCCACTGAAAATGTTTTCCTCCATTAAAATAGAAATAAAAAGAAAGTGAGAGAGGAGCAAGGACTGAGGACTTAAACACACACATGAACAATCTGCTTCTGCGAGAAACAACAACATGGATGCGTCTTCAACTGCTATTTTCAATCATTTTTTAAATTGTTTTAAAGAAGAAGAAAAAAAAAACAACACAGATAACCTGAGCCAGATTTTAGATTTACTGTATTTATTTCCAAAACTGTACATAAATAACATGTGGAGAAGAGAGAGAGAGAGCGAGCAGTAAACTGTGGTCTTTTACCTTCTCTCTCTCTCTCTGTCTCTTTTTAAAGACAAACTGCTTTTGTTTTTCTCTTTTTTCTGTTGCTCGGATTATTCGACATGTCTTAATACAAATGTTTGTATGTTGCAGCATGCAAATCGTCTATGCTATCCTCCTCCTCCTCCTCCTCCTCCTCTTCCTCTTCCATGTGTAATGTCAAACCTTTACTGCACTAAGATGAGATCAAACTGGGTGTAAATTTGATGGACAAGGCTCTGCGTTCGCTGCTAAAACTCTATGCACCAACCTGATGATTTTAAAACGAAGGGAGACTTTGGTTAAACTGCATTTTCTTTGTTTTTTTTTACTTTAGATATTTGTAAAAGGAACACTTTCTGGGGCCTGCGGGGTTTATTTACTCAGCAGCCTGGTGTCTTAATAAGAGTGGATGGATTGATGGATGGATGGATGCTTAGACGCTGTCCGAGAAAGGAGGAAAAAAGCTTAGATATAATGTGCAATATTGTGCAGAAGTGTCCGATGATTAGATCAGTCCACCTGTTGGATCAGAGGCACGTGCAGGGAGAGAGAGGGAGAGAGGGGATAAGAAAATAAAAAGCAAACGCACACAAAAACATGTTTTAATCTGAAATTGTATTTATTATTATTATTATTATTATTATTATTATTATTATTATTATTATTGGAACAGAAATGTGTGATTTATTGCGACCAATGTGTAAGTTAATCTTTGAATAAAAATGTAGGAGGCGAGACACAAATTCTCTTCTTTTTTAAATTTGTTTTTAATTTAATTCCTTATATAAATATATATTTTCTTTAATTTAAAATAATAATAAAAATCATCCAAATTCGAGTCGAAAAAAACGAAATAACGGAGGCGACCCCGGAGAGCCAACTTCTGCACAGTGCTGTAAATGTATATCTGTACATATGATTTCTATATTTATTCAATGAACAGTTAGTGTTTCTGACGTGTCAACAACAACAAAAAAAACAAACAACAAAAACCAGTGGAACGTTGTCGAGAATCTTGTTTTCATAATGTTTAATAAAAAGTTCTGTCCCAACACACACGCCGCTGCCGCCGAGGTCTTTTATTTTGAAGGAGGTGTGTTTTCTCTTCACATACATTTGAGTTTCATCTAAAAAATCACACGAGTTAAAATAAACCGGAATAATCTGCCTTTATTTCTAACTCATAACTGTGAACATTTTATGCTTGTAATTGTCAGAAAGAAATTAAATGAATATGACTAGATTTTAACCTGAATTACACGATTTTAATCATGTATAAAAATAAAACATAAGATTCATATTTAATTTTATTAAAAATAAATTGTGTCGAATTATGACAGATTGTCAAAATTATTATTATTAGTAGTAGTAGTATTATTACTGAGTCGTATGTTCATGATGTTAGTATCCGGGCCTGTTGTGCGTAAAAGCGCACAGAATCAGCACAATTATCAAACTCCTGTTAATTCCTTATTTTAATTGATTTTATTTTTATTCTTTTGTGATTGTTACTGTGTGTGATGTGTTGTTTCCTCTGCTGACACAAGTTAAACTTCCTCCACTCGTGTAGATTTTATTATTTTTTTGTACCGGTCACTGAGTGTCCGCTGAAGCCGCAGTGAAGTGCGCTGTGTCGGAGAAGAGGCTGCGCTTTTCTCCGGTGAAAAAAAAAAGAAAAGAAAAATACATCGCAGCAGCAGCGGAGGCCGAAACACACACGCAGCTGCCGCTGTCAGCGCGCCGCATCGGCCGCGGTGATGGATGGATGAATGGATGAATGGTGGATGGATGGATGATGGAGCCTCCTCCTCCTCCTGACAGGTGAGCGCATCTCTCTTTCCTCTCACTTCATGTTATGCACGTGTTCACTGACTGGGCAGCAGCTTTGCATGACCATGATACTGTCCACGTCCACTCTATGTGCGCGTGCGCGCCCGTGCACGCGCCCCCAGCTGCACTAAGTGCTCTCTCTCTCTCACTCTCTCTCTCTCACTCTCTCTCTCTCTCTGTGACACAGATGCCACCGATGTTCATCCAGATGTGACACCGCCTTAAGGCCCAGCGCGTGGCAACTCACTTCAAACCCGCCTCCGTGAGTGAGTGAGTGAGTGAATATATGTGTGTGTGTTCTTGTATTTGTTGTCTCTTTAGGACTTTTTCAAACATAAACACTGACCTTGTCAGGACCACTATAGTCCTCATGGAGACAAAAAACTGGTCCGAATGAGGCAGAACCTCATTTCTTCAGGGAGCTAGTTAAGTTAAGGGCTAAGTTAAGTTAAGGGCTACATTAAGGTTAGTGTTAGTTAACTGGTTATGGTTAAGATTAACCATAGTTAATGCAAGCTCTGAAAAGCATATCTATGTAAACCTGTGTGTGTAAGTGTGTGTGTTGCTGTACTTGTATTCTTTACCTTGAGGACCCTTTGTAGTAGAAACACTGACCTTGTCAGGACCAGCAGTCCAGAACCTGGTCCTAATGTGGCAGAACCTCACCATTTCTGAGGAACTGGTTAAATTTGAGGGCTTTTAGGTTCAGATTAGGGTTAGGCATTAAACACTCACTCACTCACTCACTCACTCACTCACTCACTCACTCACTCACTCACTCTATCTCTATGTCTTTGTGAGAAACCATCTAAGATTATTTTGGCTGATCCTCACTTTCTGTCTCACTGTTCATGGATTAAGTCTTGGTTTTAAGGTTAAGGGTAAAATCAGGCATTTGTTTTGTGATGGTCAAGGATATAAGATATATTATATATCCAAGAGTGTCACAAAAGTGTGTGTGTGTGTGTGTGTGTAGTCTGCAGTGAGGACATTTTATCTGGTTCTCATAACTTTAAGGTTTTTCTTTGAGGAACAATAATTAGTTTTAGAGTGTGGTTGAAGCTGCACAGCTGTGTGTGTGTGTGTGTATGTGTGTGTGTGTGTGTGTGTGTGTGTGTGTGTGTGTGTGTGTGTGTGTGTGTGTGTGTGTGTGTAATAACGGTTTCTGACATTATTAAAGGTGAATATCAGAAGGTCAGTCTGCTCGTGTGCAGGTGTGTGTTTGTTTACATGTTTACTTTGAGCCTGTTTGCTTGTTTACACGCGTGTCAACAGACTCAAACAACAGTGTCACAAACATTAACCGACGTGTGATCATTTATACTTATACTTATATATATATTTATATATATATATATGTATGTTCTGTATATACTTATACATTTCCCTGCAGACTCTCAGATTACACCGCCTCACAAATCACAGATGTGATGGTTTTTAAAGTCTGATGACTTCTATGTTTAGCTGTTTTGTCTGTGACACACATCGTTTCACACGTTTCACTCTTGTAAATACAAACATCAAACGCATTTTAACATCCTGTTTGTGTTTTCTATGCACGCTTACATGTAAATGACAAATGAATATTTCATTTGCTAAATTGTTTTAATTCATTCTTCTTTATTCATTTTTTTCCAATTTCATTTTAATTTCCTCTCTATCCCTCTCTCTCTCTCTCTCTCTCTTCCTTTCTCCCTCCTCTCCCAGCCTCTCCATCACTCTCCTCCTCCTCCTCCTTGGTTTTGCTGAATCAGAGGAAACATTGAGCTGTGTGACAGCCGTCACTGCTGTGTGTGTGTGTGTGTGTGTGTGTGTGTGAGAGAGAGAGATCACCATGACTACACAGTTGGGCTTTTTCTTTCCATTAACGAGGACAGCATCCGTCCGAGCTGCATCTGAGGAAAAGAGCAAGTGAAGAAAGACGCGAGAAAGGACGGAGGAGAGGAGTGAGAGAGAGAGGGGGAGAGACAGGGAGAGGGGGAGAGAGGGGGAGACAGAGGTGCAGTGTGTCTCTGGCGTCTGGAGCTGCTGCTGCTGCCGAGATTCAACACAGTCAGCGTCTCTTCGGCTCAGCTTACCTACAGTACACACACACACACACACATCATAAACAGAGTCCAGACAAACAGTGTGGGAGCCTCATGCTGCTGCTGCTGCTGCTGCTGCTGCTGCTGCTGCTGCTACTGCTGCTGCTGCTGCTACTGCTGCTACTGCTGCTGCTGCTGCTACTGCTGCTGATAGATCCACATCCTTTTAATAAGAGTGATAACGACCTCCACTTCCTGCACCTGTTGTTGTCTGTGCTGCTGCCCTCAGCTGCTGCACAGTAAATGTGAGAAGTGCCCGGCGAACTGTGGAGTCTCCTCCAGGGACGCAAGGAGAGACTGAACCCTCGTAATACGTCAGAGGAGTGACGTCACTGCAGCTTCTGTACGAGGGAAAATGTTGTCAGTGGCTTTGTATACGTTGTAAGTGCTGTGCGTGGTTTTCGAGCACAAACACAGACTGGTGTTGTACCTCATGGTCAGTGGTAACTTTGGTTACTTTAGTTTTGCGCTCTGTGAACAGTTTTAGAAACAACAAAACAACCACAGTTAGATCCTGGTTTAAGGACCCATAGTTTTGCCGTGTTTCATTTAACTTCCGCTGAGTTTAAATCCATGGTGACCTCACTCATCCACACCCTGGTAAACGTCTTTAAAGCTAATCACAAATCACTTAAAGGGACAGTCCAGGTCTTTTGAAGTGTGGTCGTTATGAGGTACAGATTAAAGCTGCAGTATGTTAAGTTTATCAACTTCCGGTCAAACAGAGTTCTTTTTGAAAGCAGCAGTAAGAGTCGCCCCCTGGTGGCTGTTCCGTTTATCCTTACATCGTGGTTAGCGTCATAGCGTCCCTGGAGCAATGAAGGTAAACAACAATTTTTTTTTAAATGTCCATAACTGATCATAAACACACAGTATTTTACTCACACAAACATGTACATCATTTAGCTCTTTAAAGATTCTAAATGACGTCATGTGAAATACATTTTAACTATCATATTATTCATATATTCAATAATCGTGAACTTAAATATGGGAGCTGGCAATAAAATATGGAAAATAAAACTTTTTTTTCAAGTAATCTCACGGTGTAAAACCGCAAATTATATATGATATACTTTCAAAAGAGTAAATATGTAAAATGATAATCTATAAAACCACGTAGTGGATAATCTACGAGCATATAGACATTAGAAGCGACTCAAAACACGCAGAATACAAAATATATACATTTGCAAACCTTTTGTACTCGTTTTTCCCATCTTTTCCCGTGCTTCCGGTTTGTAACCCTTTCAAAGTAAAAGCACAGATTATGCCAACAAAAGACTTTTTTTTATACCAGATGCTTTTCCTGACACGAATCTCCAGTTTATCCAGGTTTGGGACACAAGGGCACAAGGACTACACTGGGTCTGGGGTCAAACATACGGCCCGCAGCCCAGAACCGGCCCATCGGAGGGTCCAATCCGGCCCATGAGAAGAAGTTGTTGAAATTTGAATATTTTGATTAAATCCTCATAATATGAAATACTATATTTCTCAGTTCTACCTGTTTATCGCAAGAAATTTGAAGTTGTTCATGATTTCGTTTAGTAAAAAGAGACGTCATTAAATGTAAAAAAAAGGGAAAACATTAGCAGTTCTTGTTGTTTATGGGTTATTATGCTATTATTTGACTGGTCTGGCCCACTTGAAATTTTGAAATTGTGCTGTTTATGTGGAACCCTGAACTAAAAAAATCAGTTTCACACTCCTGGTTTACACTGTCCAATTAACGGGATTGGATACCTGGCGGGGGCTTGAACTGTTAACCCTTTGGTCACAAGCCAAGTTCCCTTTTCTGCATGACGATGCTGCTCAATATAATCTGAACTAATCTGGAAGATTAGTCGTATGTTTTTAAACACAGTCGACGGTTGAGGAAATGGAAGAGTCCTCTTGAGTCTCGCATGAGATAAAAGTGTTGGTCGCTGTATTATTGGCCTGTACATTTAGCACACACACACACACACACACACACACACACACACACACACAGCTTCATATAGTAACCATGCTCCACACACACACACACACACACACACACACACCTGGTTCCAGAGGGAGGGGCTCCGCTTTAAAAAAGTTGTCACCCGGCGCAAAATGTAATCGACATTTTTGATAAATCACCGGTGTGCCGTTAATGCTCGCAGGTTTTTTTTTAATAATTATTACTCCTGATCTGGTGATTGAGTTAGTGACCCTGGGGCCAGAGGCCCCCACAGTGCAAAGAGAGACCCACACACACACACACAGAGCCGTACACACCGGAAAAAAGCAATTTGGCACCGGGAACGTCGGTTACAGCCGCGGCGACCCCAGAGTGTGTGTGTGTGTGTGTGTGTGTGTGTGTGTGTGTGTGTGCGTGCGTGCCCTGGCTCCACGCCACCCACACCCACACACACACACACACACACTGACATGCCGCATGCTGAGTAGGCAAATTCCAAACATGCTATCACAGGAGAAAATATGCCCAAACAGCAAATCCAACCTTGTCCCCATGCTTTGAAAATACAGTAATAAACAAACCTCAACGCAAACAAACAAACAAATAAATGAGAGCGGTGGATGATGTGATGAGGAGGTGTGTGTGTGTGTGTGTGTGTGTGTGTGTGTGTGTGTGTGTGTGTGTGTGAATGAGCGGCTACCATTTAAACCAGAAAATGGGAGCCTTTTAGAAATGTGCCATCAAGAGAAAATGACCTCCACGCGTTCTCATTTACGCAGAATAACCGTGATTACAGTCGCGCGCTCCGTGCAGTCCTGTATTTATTGTTTAGCACTTGTTATATCTCGTGCTCCCCCGGTAGCAGCTTCTTATTCACTGAGGGACGATTTACTGAGTCAACCTTTTAAAACGAGGGGTCAAGTTCCTGCTGAATCACTCCAAAGCGGCCGCGTCGATCACTTCCCAGTCTGTGCCGAGCTTCATGACCAGTTTGACTAATGAAAATCTAGCGATTCCACGTGTATTTGATAAACTAAACACACCATGAGGCAGCACAAATTGAAAGAACAAACAATATCTAGCATGTGTGTGAGCATGACTCAGCATTTCCGTCATTATTTCTCCTTCACAGATCAAATCAGACGTTTGGTGTTTTTTTTTTGTTTTTTTTGCTTTTCATAATAATAATAATACTACTAATTTTAATGCTTTTTGCGGCTGTGGTTTGTGGTCACACTCACTCACACACACACACACACGCACAGATGAGTGTGTGCTGTAATGCAGTGGTGAGGAGGACCGTCCTCAGTGGCAGTGGAGGGTCAATCGACAATCAATTATTCCACTCAGCCTGGCCTGAAGCCACACCACAGACTCTCTTCCTGTGACACACACACACACACACACACACACACACACACTGAAGTAAACATTTAAAAACTTCACTTGTATTGTTTACAGGTTTCGCTTTCATTCATTTCTAATTTCCTTTTCCTGTGGTTTTGCCTAATTTACGGGCAAAACGGTCTCTAAATTGTGTCCCACGCCGTTTTTACCGAGACCATAAACGCGACATTAATTACTTTTGTAAACAATACACAGCTTTTCTTCTGGCTCGGGTCCAGACTGTTTGTCACCGGGGAGACGCTGAACACTGAGAGCTGTCACTGTTCAGGTTCTCAGGCTCAGGTCAGATTATAGGACCATAGAAAAAGAATCACTTTGTTTCCCCTAAAATAAAAGGTAAAATAAAGGTAATAATCTTTAGTTGACCTGATTTTGACTCACTAATATCACTAACATGTTTTAGTCATGAAAAAAAGCTTCAAACTGATTATTCATAATCGATGAATCGAGTAATTGTTTCTCCATCACTGGTCAAAAGAAAACATTAAATCCCAATTTTTGTGATTTAATGTTTTTTTGATCAGTGCAAATGTACAGTAGTAGAGTTTTTATCTACCTCATATGTCTTTTTCACATTTTAGACATTTCCTTTGCTAAATGTTGGGAGATTAACGCATGTTTTGGGGATTTTGAAGTATTTTTAACTGCTCTACACTTCGGCATTGCTCGGTTTGATTCTTTTGTCGGACGTCGCGCCCGTGACTCTTCTAGTGATGACACTTTCTGACCAATCAGTGGCCGCTTCAGTATCGGCCCAGCTCGCTTGCAAACTCGCCAGAGCAGGTACCAGGTACTATCGCTAATGGAAAAGCAAAGTATGCTGGAACTGTATCGTGGAAAAGCGCCATTAGTGTTAGCGCTCTCTCAGTAGGAGTTTGGCCTCTGGTATTTGCTAAAAAGTTTTTACGTAATTAAATTTAGTTGAAGAATCTCAGAGACGGGAAAGGAGGAGGAGCAACGTGCAAATTCACTCTCAGACTGTCGAAGTGACAGAAAGCGACGGCACAACTTCCCCTTTCTTTCTTCTGCGATGTAACTTAAACTGGGGTACACTCAAAAGCCCCCGCGCGCCTTATAAAAGCATGTCCTCATTTAGCTCGTTTAATACCGAGCTGAAGGACTCACGCTGTGGGAAGAGAAATAAACAGAATCGGGAAGCATTTGCGGGCGAAGGAGTGCCGACTCAGCGCGCGGCGTTCTCACTGGAGGAGATGGAGACGGGAGCTGGGGCTGTGACAGGAGCGCTGTTGAGAGGAAGACGAGGAGGCAGAGGCAGAACAGAGAGAAACTAAAGGGAGTTAGTGAAAGAGAAGCAGCTACTTGTCTGACATGTTGCCTTTTCATTTCCAGGTATTTTTTGTGGTGAGAGATGTTGGCAGTTTGAGGCCAGCTGCTCTAGTCTCTCTAGTTTCTCTAACTGCTGCTGCTGCTGTTGTTTTTAAAGCTTTATTGTTCTGTTGTGAGTCACTGATTCTCCTCTTAGTTCCTGTGCTTGCTTTCTCCATCTTTGGTTGACCCGAGAGTCAAACACTTACATTCACTCCACATTGACTGAAGTGTGTTCTAGTCGTGTCGTCTAAAAAGTCCGTCGACTCCCGTGAATTTCCAAAACTGACAATTTGACATTTGCACCCATCTTCCGTGGCTGTGTAGAGGCGGGAGGAGCCGGGGTTTCAACGTCTCGCTCCACACCTCACTTTTACTGCTCATTATTCTGTTTCTGTCACTTTTCAAATAGTAGTGCTTTTTGTGACGCTCACTTTGCTCGTTTGAAACGTTCAAAAACTGCTTTGGTTTTTGGACGTCGCTCAAACGTCTGTAATATAGTACATTCTTTAGGCTCACTATGAAACGTCCTGGCACCAACATCAAGCACAGACACACGGACGACAAAAATGTGTTTACTGTGCTTGATAGTTCTGCTTTTACAGGTCCATGACCAATACTTAGACCAGTGCTTTGTTTTCTGCAGCAACATTCTCCATCATCAATTTAAAATTGTATTTATTGTATTTGATTGAAATGAGCAAAAAAAGAAGTAACACATGAAATTAAAATGAAAATCAATAGATCCACATTTACTAAGCTGTGATGAAAATGATCCAAACAAATAGCTGAGTGAAAACCAAACACCTTCTGCCTTCTTCTGTGTCAGACATGATCAGCAGCACCAACAAACCAACCAACCAAACAGCCAACCAACCAACCAACCAAAACAGCCTACCAACCAACCAGCCTACCAACCAACCAACAACCAGCCTACCATCAACCAACCGACCAACCAAACAGCCAACCAGCCAATCAACCAGCCTACCAACCAACCAACCAACCAACAACCAGCCCAGCAACCAGCCTACCAACCTACCAACCTACCAACCAACCAAACAGCCAACCAACCAGCCAACCAACAAACAGCCAACTGACCGACCAACAGCCAACAAACCAACAAACAGCCAAACAGCCAACCAACCAACCAGCCAACCAACCAACAAATGGCCAACCAACCAACCAACCAACCAACCATTCAACCATCAACCATCAATCAACCAACCAATCAACCAACCAACCAACCAGCCAGCCAACCAACCAGCCAAACAGTCACTCACTGTAAGTACTCACCCCCACTGTTCCTCCTGTATCTACATGTTGACTCCTCCCACCTGTAATTCTCTCAGGTGTTGATCACCATCAGAGCACGGTGACATCTACACGCGATCAGCTGTGCGCCCGCTCCACTCCCCACCACCCGCTGCACTGCCACAGAACGCGTCTCGGTCAAATCGGCGTCCATGAATAAGTCATATCTTCCACAGTCCACTCACACAGTCCTGTTTACATGGATTAAATTTGCATGGCCTTTATTAACATTTAAGCACAGACACACAGGAGCTGTGAGTGAAAGCCTCTCAACTGAAACACAAAGGTCTGTGTGCTACTGTTGTGTTATGGCTGCAACCTTTGAGTGATCTGATGTGATGGGGGATTTCTTTTTGTTTTTTACACACGAGTGTCGGACGATGCAGAGTTGCAGGTTGAGAGAGAGGTCAGTGTTTCAAAGTAGTCCGTTTTTTTATTTAAATATGGTTACACAAGGTAGCGACACATCAAATTTAAAGTTATTCCAAACCCTTTAATGTGGTTTTGCCTAAATGACACAACTAACCATTAGGTGACATTTTGTACCTAAACTGAGCAGAACAGCAGTTAGTGATCATGTTAGAACATCTCACACTCTATCACACTTCTATCCTTCCTTCATGAATTGAAGGAGCCCTCATTTGAATCACTTGTCAGTTTTTATGGATTTCACATTTTTTCTCTTCTGAATTTTAAGTCAAAACAGCTTCATGTTATAGCCGCTATGACTCTCTCAGTCTCAGAAGATGCTCAGAAGGAAACAACATGACCGCGTCCTTCACCGCCGGATTCTCTTGACTTTGTCCACAGATCTGCAGCCCGTCAGGTTGAGCTGAAGCTGAAGCTGAAGCTGGAGTTGAAATGTCCCCACAGTTCTTTCTCCTTCCTCTGAAAGACGGAGCTCTGCATGGTGAGTTGGGTTAAAACCTCTGGATCTGGGGAAGGAAGGGGAGATTCATCAAACCTGTCAGGGGGGGGGCGTGCACGGGCGGGAAATCCCCCTGCTGGAGAAGTGAGCTCACCCTGGTCCTGATGAGACAGATTCATCTTCCACATCCTGTCAGACCACCAAACATCCATGGTTATGTCACGAGGACGGCGAGTGAGCGAGTGTGGAGAGAGGGAGGAAGCATAGAGTGGGTTTAAGACACCGGGAGATAGTCCTGTCCTTAAGTCACATAGATGGTATCACCTTTAGTTTGTCGACTTTACGCAGGCACCTGAGGACTTTGTGGTTGCTCAGAAGGAAATGCTCATTCAGATGTTTCTCCAGGATCACGATGACCTTAACTGACCCGGCACAGTCGCTGGTTGATGGGGCATGTGTGTGCAGGCAGGAGTCACCATAGGTTCATGGGAGTCACTTCTCTTCCAGTTTGGAGGTTCTCGCAAGGGTTCTAAGTATCCCGATAATTCAGAAAAAGAAGGCTTCAAAAAACAGGAAACGATTACTCAGAAAAAAAAAAATCTTCAAAATATGTGTTATTTAGTCAATTTGGTGTTTGGTGAAATCTGTCGTTTTGGATTGACCTCAGTGAATCAAACGGACCGAACAAGTCAGCAGTCGACCAGCAGCTCCTGCGTCTCTGTGCAGGACAATGTGCATCTTTTAAAACTTCACTTTCCACAGCAGCAAAGTGCTGAAAGTAAGTGTAACTGAAAGTAAGTATATTTGTGTTGTGTGTGTGTGTGTGTGTGTGTGTGTAGTGGGTTAATAATCAGTCTCAGTGGGGCTCAGATGGGATGTTCCTGCACGGCTCTGATACTGCATGTCATAATGACCAGCTCTGATTAAATATTCATGAAACATAGAGCGCCGTGTGTGTGTATGTGTGTGTGTGTGGGTGTGGGTGGGTGTGTGTGTGTGTGTGTGTGTGTCTGTGTGTGGATGGGGTGGATTCGATGTGACGCGGGTGTCGGTGTACTCAGTGGGAGGTCAACTTCAGCAGAGACAGGGAGAGAGGTGGGAAAGGTGCTGAGTTACCAAGGAGATGGTTCTCACCCCACCCCCCCCACACACACACACACACACACATACAGAAAACCAAACGAACACCACATGTACAATAATAATCAACTCTTCTATCTACAGTTTGTAATGAATCACATTCATGTCATGTTTCCTCATCCACTCTAGATCAAAGTACATCTTCTGGTTTATAAATGGTGTAGTTTGAGTTGTACCTACACACCTGCCTTCAATTTAAATGGAGTTAAAGCTGCAGTGTGTAAAACCATTATTATTCTGCCTCTGTTTGGTCTCTGTAACATTATTCTTATGCTTCATCCTTTATAGGAAAACTGGCTTGGTGGAGCAGAACTCTCTCATCGTACTGAGGGAGCGTTTGTGTGTATGCAGCTGCAGCGCAGGGGTGGGCGGGGACAAGTGTTCATTCCATCAAATGGTGGAAAATTTACAAGTCAAGCTCATGGGATGTAGGAAAGTACAAGTATGATGGGATATACTGCATATTTTTTTTTATTATTAACCACTTGAGCAAATTGGTGCATAATATAACATTTCTATTTTTTTTAAATTTCTTTTTATTTTGAATAGGTTAAAAAAAGCCGCCCTTCAGATGACTAGAGGAACAAATCGTAAGTAAAACTAATTCATGTGACGATTCATACGACTTTTGTAGAATAAGTGCACGTTCAGCAGCATTTTATTGTTCAATCATGTAAAGAACATTTCTGTTCAAACACTGTTTTACTGTATACTTTCTCCTCTTTTTCCACCTGTTCATTATTTCTGTCTCTCTCGCTCTCACGTCCTTGTTTTTATTTACGTCTGTAATTCAGCGCCGTCCCTGTAACATTTTCTCATAAAAACACGCCCAGCTTCGTCTTCTTCTTCTTCTTCTTTTGCTTTTATAAAACGAAGGTTTCGGCCGCGTTGGTGTCGTCTACACACGCCGTCTCCGCGGCTTCTTTCTCTTTCGCTCTCCCCAATTAAGGCTTTATTTCCCATGGTGCCTTTCGTGCTGGGACTCAGAGTGTGTACACTGACTGTCCATGGAGACGAGACACTTATGTTTCTTGCGTGTGTGTGTGTGTGTGTGTGTGTGTGTAAAGTGAGTATCAACTCTGATGAAGAGATGCACCGTCAGCAGAGACTAAATACACAGGAGAAAGACATGATGATGATGATGATGATGAGGAAGGCGAGGCTGTGGATGGAGAGGGAAAGAACAGTGTGTGAACACTGTATATGATCAGTGTTTATATTATATAATATGTGAAATGTTATATTCAGACCAAATTAATTGCAATTTTGTAACGTAACATTACAAATGTGCCAAATTACGCATGAGTTCAGAAAGAGAGGATGAAAGTGGATTCACCTTCACTCTCTGTCACTAGAGTTTGTGAATGTGATGACATGAACACAGAACAAACCATTTAGGGCTGTTAATCGAGCAGCTGTTTGGTCCAAAAAATGTCAGAAAATGTTGAAAAAATGAAATAATGATGTTCTCAAATGTCTCGTTTTTGTCCACAAACCAAAAATGAGTTCAGTTTTAAAGATGTATTTGTTGAATGGCGCAAAGAAAGCTGAAAATTCTCAAAAATCGTTGAAACCGATGAATCCATTATCAAAATAGTCGCCGATGAATGTAGTAAACGAGTATTTATTCAGTTCAAGTCTCTCTTTGGTTGACAACACATTGGAGACATTGAAACCCTTTTTTATCTTTTGAAACAAGTCGTTTTTATTGAAGTTATGCACTTCATGTTGGTGTTTTATGCTTTTATACGTGTGAAAATACATGTGATGCTTCAAAAGTGCTGCAAGATTGTGTTTAAAACCATACTTTTGCTCAGTCTTAGTTTAAACCTGCACCAAAGACATCATTTATTTGTTGTTGTTTTTGTTTGAGCAGAACATTCACAGAAACTCCTTCACACAGGCTCAGTGTGGCAGAGTAGATTTATTAAACGACTAATGGTTCTCTATAAACTATTTCAAATGTTACTTGCCTGCTATTAAAGATCCCATTTGGACGCGGCATGTTCACAAACGGGGTCCAGTATTTCCGACGGTACTTGAACACAACGTTCTAGCTGCCAAGTCTTTAATAGCCGCACAGAGCTGCAGAGAGAGATGTCAGTTCTCTACTCTGCTAATGTTTGTTTCCTGATGTCAATGCTGCATATTGGACCTTTTTAAAGGTCCCTTTTTTAAAAATATCCCCCTGTGATGAACGAGTGCACCCTCATAAATCACAGTCCACCGTGATTCAAAGTGTCCACAGAAAGAGACGCTGTTCTGTAAAAGAACTTTTCTGCTGCTTTCAGCTTCTTTACGTGCGTGGCATGGGTTCATGGCCAAGCTTCTTTTTATAGAATGACTGACTTAAATGGCTTTTTTCTTAACTATATTTATATATAGATATATATATGTGTGTGTGTGTGTGTGTGTGTTGCCATTAGCAGCTGCTAAAATGTCTTTACTGACCTCAGATCAGCATTGATTGATTCCCAGAAGCAGCCACTTTTCAGTCGTGTACATTTGTGAACACAGGAATGACGTTGACAGTGTTTTCATTCAGACGTCGTCGTACCTCATTAGAAGGAGACACAACAAAAAAAGAGAGCGATCCTTCATCGACTTCTCACCCAATCATGTTTCTCCTGATGAGAATGATGCAGGATCGTTCTCTTTTAGGAATCAAACTTTATCTGAACTCATGGATAATATTTTAACATCATATACCAAAACTGATTTAAATTGTAAGTTCTTGTTTTCTTTTTACTGTTTTCAATTGAGTTATTTTGTTAAACATATTTAAGTGTTTCGAAAAAGGGCTATAGAAATTTGATTTGATAGAATTATTACTTAACTATTACTATAACTAAACATGTAATAATTCAAATTATTTTATTATATTAGAAATATTCCTATTATAAAAGTATACATATATCTCATGCCATTCTGTATCCTGAGTTTTAGTAGCCCATATATTGATTTAACATAAATACCTTGTGTGTATACTCATGCACCTTTCTGTTCTGTTTAATGTTATTTAAAGCCCATGGTAGAAATTATTCATAGATATGTAGTTTCATAATAGCTCCAGCTAGCTTTGTAGTTAGCAAGCTGCTATCAGATAGACAGTTAGATAGATAGATAGAAAGCTAGATAGATAGATAGATGGATAGATGGATAGATGCAATATCTTGCTAGCATTGTAGTCAGCTAGTTGCTATTAGATAGATAGATACTGTAGATAGATAGATGCTATATCTTGCTAGCTTTGTAGTCAGCTAGTTGCTATTAGATAGATAGATACTGTAGATAGATAGATAGATAGATGCTATATCTTGCTAGCTTTGTTAGCTAGTTGCTATCAGATCGATAGATAGATAGATAGATAGATAGATAGATAGATAGATAGATAGATGGATAGATAGATAGATAGCAGGGTATCTGCTCACTAAATACTAATTTTATGCAAAATGTGAGGCTTCTATACAACAAACTATCAATAATGAAATGAAGTAATTAATATGAATATAGCATAATTAAATAACCTTTTTTTTATATTAAAGTTTTTAGCTAAAACATGACCTTACTATCAGAATGACATAAACACTTTCAGCTTTAATTGAATTTTCTACTATTTGTGTAAATGAAGTCAACAGGAAATACTACTACTACTAACAATAACAATAACAATAATAATAATATTGATAATAATATTGTAAAACACATCTTATGGCTGCAGGATGTTAATTTAACTTTAACCTCAGTAACGACTAAAAAGACCGATTTTTATAAAATACCAAGAAAAAAAAGGTAATTCATTTGACACGGTTCATCTCAGATAAGTGACTGAGCTGTGACTCAGAGAGAATCAGGTGTAAAGTTTAACACTGTGGGACGAGGAGGGAGCAGCAGCAGCAGAAGCAGCAGCAGCAGCAGCAGCAGCAGCAGCAGAAGCAGCAGCAGCAGCAGGGACAGAAAAGGTGACGCGAGAGACGATCAACAGAGAGATGAAATCTTAGCAGACCACTCACTGAATTATTCAGCTCTCCATTTTCTGCACCTGTCATTCCACCTTTACTTTCCCACCCCCCCCCTCTCTCTCTCTCTCTCTTCTTCCCTCTTGGTTTGGCTGTGGAACAGGTGGAGAAAGTGTCACTTCCACAGTGGGAGCTGTGATTTCCACTCTGCAAACACCCATTGATTAATGTGTCCTGTTGCATGGATTTGATTACGACGACGATGAAGATGATGATGACGATGCTGTTGTGTGACAGGTGTGTGATGGACAGGTGAGGTGACTCTAAGAGGGACAGTCCGTCTCTGCCCTCCATTATCTTGAATTATTGAAGGCGGGGCTAAACGTAGGTGCTGTGGATGATTGACACGAGGCCACATTCATGTCTCTTCTGTCTATAATTTAAACACGATTATATAGTTTTTAAGATTCAGTGTAAAACCTCTGGTGACCAGTGTTTGTTCTTCTACATCAGTAATCCCTTAAAGGTATAGTTCATGTTTTTCATGTGTGTATAAGGGATGGACAGATTGCCATCACTGACTTTGTTTTTGTTCAGTTTGTAAAATGTTAAGAGAACTTTTTCTGCTTTTTCCTCGGCCTTTTACAGCTGATCAATTACCACAGAATTGCAATTACACAGTCATGTACCACGACCAGGCTGTAGTCTAAACATACAGGAATATGCACATTGTTTGTGTTGTGTTTGTGTTGCTAGGCAACAGTCAAAAAAGTCCAGTTGGAGAGCTTTTTTGTTGTTTGTGGAGATAAATGATTGTATACATTTAAAAACAACCTAAAACCACTGAACACGTCTTCTCTCAGCTTCAGACCCTTTAGGCTGTCTCCACTGCCTCCATCTTGTCCTCTCCCTTGTGTCCTCCTCTGTTACAACCACTGTCCTCATGTCCTCCTGCACAACATCCAGGAGCCTTCTCAGGGGTCTTCCTCTTTTCCAGCTCCATCTTCAACCTCCTTTGTCCAATATAATCCCCTCCAATATGCTCATTTCTAATCCTGTCCATCCTGGTCACTCCCAGTGAGAATTCCAGCATCTCAGCGACAGCGTTTGTTGAACCTTTATTTGAAAAAGGCTCAAGACCGTGGACAGGCAACAAAATGTTTCTGTCTCGACCTCATTTCACCCCAACCTGTCTTGGCAGATTAAGTCTCTTTCAGCTGAGATTGGCACAGTAACCCCCCCGCGACTCTCATGTGGAGGATAAAGAAAAAGGATGGACATAAAAATCTTTCTAATTCTCTTTTTTCACAGCATTATTTTCCTCCTCCTTCCTCACATTCTGCACTGTGATATCGCCATGATACATGTCAGTTATTTCATGTTATGTGGCTGTCCCTCTTGTCCCTCGTGCTTTAACGTGCACGGGTCATAATCAAGTCTCTCTGTGGAGGCGTGTGTGTGTGTGTGTGTCAGCAATCTCCCAGTTTCATCAATATTAATCAGAGCCGAGCAGAGAATGCATAAGTGTTCATTAGGCCTCATAAAAACGAATCATGGGTGACGTCAAAGGTCACAGGACACAGGACACACGCGGCGTCTTCCGAACTTTTTGGGACTTTACCGTGAATGTATTTAATTGGGTACACGTGTGTGTGTGTTTGCAGAAATCCCTGTGCATCGGCCCCAAAGTGCAGCGTCGGTGGAGCCCGCAGCTAAAACACACACCGAGGCAGTGTGTGCACACGAGAGAGGCTGAGTGAGCGCGAGCGTGTAAATGATGAGCACTTACGTCAGTGTAAACTTTGCGGCGACGGATGTTGGTCAGGTTCAGCAATACCCTCAGTGTTTCGGCATCTAACCCTGGACAGGCCTTGTGTCAGCAGGTTGGTTTAAGGGGAACATAAACGCACACACACGCACACACACACACACACACACACAGAGTGGCTGAGCAAACAACATCAGCAGCACATAAACAGGTGTAATCAAACGCACAAAGTGCTGAAGAGGGCGGAATGTGTGACGTGCATGATAAAAGGAGTCTTTGAGCAAGTACAAAGCCGACACTGAAGACCACAGAAGACGCAGAGACATGAAGAAGAGGCCTTGGCCCCGAGGCTTGTTAGTTTGTGTCTCTAACAGCAGTTTGTTTGAACCTCAGCGTGGCCTGTTTTCGTACTGACAGCTTCTCCTCCATCACCCTGCCTGGCTGCAGGGCCACGGGGAGGACGGGTGCTGATGGGGTTGCAGGGTGCTCCTGAGTGGAACAGGGGCGGCGAGTGGTCTGGACTCTGCAGCTAAAGCGCTGATGGTTAGCTCCCTTTGTGCTGAAGCCCGAGCTTTAAAATGCTGCGTCTGCCTCCGACACACACGTACACATCCACACACACACACACACCTCAGCAAAAAACACACACACACACAGTCCGTCGATACGCACCCATCACCTGGTGCTGGGGAGGTGAGCGGCTAAAGTGTGGATGACACACACCAGGAACCAAAGGTGCTGTGTGACATCACCTGCAGGCCCAGAGATGCCGTCCTCAGCTCTTCCAATGCCACTGTCCTGATCACACACACACACACACACACACACACAGACACACACAGGTCGTGATGCACACTCTCAGAGGACGCCGCCTGCCCCACCAGCACTGACGCGGTCATCAGAAGGGTCATTAATTGTGGCGTCCCTCAGGGACAGGAACATAGAGGCAGGATGAGAGGGGAAGGTATGTTTGTGTGTGTGTACATGTGGTCGTACACCTGTCCTTGTGAGGACCAGAGTTTACTCTCCAGTCCTTGAGAGTGAGGACATTTGGGTGTTTTGAGGGCATTTATTTGAAAGTGAGAATGTTCTTTTGCTTTTTACTACGTGTGAGAAACACTGGAAAGATTTAGGGAGGGAAGAAATGCTTGAAACATTCGGTAAATTCGGTCACACGTTGGAGTGAATGGTTGTTTGGTTGTACATGTGTCCCTGTGATGGACTTGTGAACTGTGACCCCGCCTAAACCCCTATGTCAGCTGAGATTGGCACAGCACCCCACGTGGTAGAAAATGGACACATTTTCGTGTCCAATACCGATATCACAAACTTGCTGATATCAGTCCAATACAATCACCCCCGTGATTTTGACCATTATTACACCGAGTAGCGTATCTACACATCACTATATGAAGAGCAAACGCTTTGTAACCCAAAGACATATTAGGAAAATTGATCGTAGAAGGAGGTGTTTTGGAAAATGATTCCAGTTGCAGGATATGAGGATATGAAAATCGGATTATTTTTCAAAGTAAGGGCCTCATGAATCTGCAGGACCTTTGTTTGTTCTTCACCATTTCAAGGAGACATTTTAGGGTTAAAGGGCCCGTGTGTAAGAATCTGTGACATGGAGCGAAAGGATGTCATTCTTTGATTTCAATTCAAAATGCACAAAACACACTCTGACTCTGGTTTGTCTGCTCGAGCTGTTGTAGATGGTTACCTTCTTAAAGCGAAGTCCATGCCCAAAGAACACATAAAAGACTTATCCTATGGCGACAAACAAACAAACAATTATCATTTTAAAGCAATTTCACACTCAATATACAAACATCGTATATTCAGTTTCTGCCATCAAACCCTCCTGAAAGTTACAAAATGAACTTGTGGTGAAAGGTCGTTTTTTTTATGTCAATGCTTAGATTTGACATCATGAAGTGGCCAAGTGTAGAAGTGCAATTGTTTGTATGTGTGCATGCGTGTGTGTGTGTGTGTAAGAGAGGGGGGTGTGGAGCCCCAACACCGCATCTGCTACAGGACATTTTTGCTGGTTTAGCATTTCCGTGTGTGGACGTTATGCACAGCAAGAGCATAGAACTGTGTGTGTGTGTCATTAGTAGTAAAAGTGAGCTTGTCCACTTTCTGTAAAAGCATGTTATCATTTTTTTTGAGAGCTAAAAGTGACAGTTTGACAAACTGAACCGGTCAAATAGAGACGAGGATTCCATTTAAAAAAGAATACACGTGGACTCATCTTGACCCGTTTCTCGCCTCACCTTATGTTCTCCCCCCCCCCGCTGATTGTTTAGTCCGTTTGCTTGTGTTTGTGTTTGTGTGACAGTGAAATAGTGCGCATGTGTTGTGCTGTAAATCCACTCTGTTTGTCTGGTTTCCCCCTCATTAGGGAGAGAGAGTTAACGTTAGCACAAGTGTCCTGCGCTGGACCGTGAGATTAGTAATTAACGCCGAGTCTAACGAAGGGAGAAAAAACAACACCTCGACAAAGTCCGACCATCAAGCAGCCAGACCTGCTGACAGAGACAAACTTATCCACTGACACTTCCAAACTCCTCCTGTGTGTGTGCTATTATGTGTGTCGCCGCGTGTGTGTGTTTATTTTATTTATTAATGCATGTTTTAATGCGATGGAGCAGAAAATAGAGCAGGAACAGACTGGAGTCAGAAAAAAAAGGGGGTCAGGAATAAAAACAAAGCTGCAACTTCAATTTGTATTCCTTCAATTTCAAATTCAATCCGTCAATCACGAGCAGACCACTTTACCCCCGGCCAATCGGCCTCTTCCAAAACCAACACCGCCTGGCTTACGGAAATCCCAGAAATCCAAGCGGATGGAAGCTCCCTGTGGTTAATGATGTCACAGGCTGATCCATTCCAGTGTCCGCTACGCTCCTGCTCAAATCCTCCACAATTCCCATATGTGCTCCGTGATAAGTCCCATCATGCCTTTCCACTGACCCTCCTCGGCCCCCTTATTCATTTTCGGGGCTGTCTCCTCCTGAGCCTGGATTTGGACGGACTTGGCGCCGGTGTGGAAGGGTTAATAGGGAGCTAAGAGGGAGGAAATGTTGGGACGAAGAGGAGGAGGAGGAAAATCTCAGAAGTGTTCAACAGAAGCATCAAAAGGAAGAGGAGACGTCCTGAGCTGGGAATCCTTTCATTACTCCATTTGGGATGTAATGGGAGGGAAAGTAAAGGTCAGACTCTCTTAGTATCTTGAAAGAAAAGAGAAGAGAAAAACACTTAATAGCTCGTCAGCCATTAGACCTCCTGATCAACAACAGCACCACAGGAATGATCTTAATTCCACATCCTAAGAACACATGTTGTTTGACTGCAATGACTCCAGAAGAAACCACGCGATGACCTTCTGCAATGGTCTTATACCACTTTGATTGACTCCTATGAACGACCCCCCCTCCGTCACATCACGTCACAGACCCCCCCGATTTCATTTCCAGCATTCTGGAAATTTGATGAGGCAGCAATGACTCAAGGCACCTCTGCCAATTAGAGACTGTGTGTGTGTGTGTGTGTGTGTGTGTGTGGGGGGGGTGACGGCGGCTGAAACCTGAACAGACAGGAAAACAGCAAGTGATTTATCAGAGAGAAATCGAGCCATTAAAGCCCGGTTTCTTCACCACACTTCATTTCCCAAATCACTCGTCCCTGTGTATGTTTAGTCTTTTTTTACATGTGGTCTATGACTGAGACCTGGACAGGAAAACATCAGCAGCTACAGCAGAGAAATAAGGGGAAAAAACACACTCTACCCAGGTACCGTCCATAAGATCGCTATTTTAGGTTATGGACATGACTCCACGGCTTGTGTTCTTTGGAGTAGGATGAGAGAATGTCCTCTAACTAGAGCTAACTAGTCCTCTAATGTTAGCTCTAGTATTAGCCCCAGGTGAGGAGTTGCTTGTTTGTGTTTCCTACCGTGTTGTGTTACTCTCACATTCACTCCCACGTGTGACTGCACCTTTAGACATGCAAGCAAAATTCTGAAAACACACATTGTGTGTGTGCAGGGTTGAGTGAGTGAGGAACTGAGAGAGAGAGAGAGAGAGGGGGATATGGGGGTGTCTGTGAATAATTAATAATAAGTAGATTTCAATAGACTGAACATGTCCATCCCGATGAGTGACCTGTCAGTCACTTAGAACCTCTCTGTCATTGAATGGGCGGCCGTCGTGGTGCTGATGGACCAGACATGGGCGAGATGGATGGAGAGGATGGAGGAGAGAAGACAGGACGAACAGGATAGAAGGCACGGGGGGATTGGGGAGAGGGAGGCCGCCCCCCCTCCCCTCCCCCCCGACCGTCTCCGCGCACCTGGAGAGACTCATGCGTGGCGTTTACTCCTCAGACCTCGGGGACGTCAAACCCAAATGCGTCTGGAGCGGAACACAGTGAACCCGGGCCGTGACGAGGGACTGAATTAGAGGAGGAAAGTGGCTAAAAAGCTCTGAGGAAGTTGCTGACGGAGGCAGTTGCCGGGATCAACTCTTTCAGGTGGCTGCCAGACGCACGACGTTCCTTCCAGGCCTTCGCGACTCTGTCAACTCTGTGTGTTTGCACGCTGCGTGTGTGTCTGTGTGTGTGTGTGTCTGTCTATGAATGTGTGAGCGGCGAGGCTGGTAATGGCAGCAGCAGCCAGTCGTCTCTGTCGGACCAAATGGGCCTCAGCTGTCAGCTGTGGTAGAGCTAAACTGAGTTTAGGAGAGATTAACGTAGAATGACATCCTGTTTGCTTCAATCTAATCCTAATCTAATCTGAAGGGGCTGCATGTGGGGAAATTTCATGTACAACGAAAGACTTGTTGTACATTCTTCCGTTGGTGTCGAGCAACTATGAGAAAATACCGACTTTCTGTTCTTTTGGTAACAGGAGAGAGTTCATTAATATTTATATTTGTGCCACCACACTTTGACCCATTCACTTCAATGGATTGTGGACCAAACTGTAGGCGAATGGGACCGTTAGGATCAATCAGAACTCAAGTCCAAGTAAATGTGCTGACAGGAAGATGGATGAACATCTGGACCTTATGTTCAGTGTCAAACTCATTTTAGTTCAGGACCAGTAAAATCATAGCATAATAGCCTCTAAACAACAAGGTTGTTCTCTTTGTTTGACATATAACTTTGAACTTTCTTGATAAATAAGTGCAATTTCAACAATATTATGCCTAAATTGACCATTTACACATGTTCATTAAAACTATACAGATCACAGTGGATCAACAAAGGCACAAAACCTTTAGCCACAGGTATCTGGAGCTAAAACATTTAACATTATAATTAGCCAGGTTGGACCCTCTGGTGGGCAGATTCTGGCCTGCGGGCCGTATGTTTGACGTCCTCGGACTAGACTATGGATATATGACTGGATGGACCACAGACTGAGGCTCTGGGGCGCTCCCTGCCACCCGGGAGTCGAGGTAATTCTTGGTATCATTTATGGCTGCCATTTTATAAGGTTTGTGTTCAGTTTTTTAATATGTGCCTTACTGCTAAATTTCGTTGTGGAAGCACAATGACAATTAAACTTCCTCGTGTCCTTATGTCCTCATGAAAGCTCCAGCCAATCAGCAGCCAGGAAGCTACCAAGAATTGACATGGGTGTGTTCTTCAGAGTCATCGGCGCTCTGCTTGATGGGAAATTACCACTGGACTTCGGAACATGTTTGAAGTAAGTCAGTGTTTGTTTTTAGGAATTATTAATACAACTGAATCGGTTACTGTTGATATACACGTGTCTGTGTTTATATATGTATATAATTAACGACACTGTACTGACTGTAATGCCGTCTGTCCCAATGAATGTAACAGTCGACATGTCTTTAGATGGTTGGATGGATGAATGGATGAAGTTACAGTCACTAATGTAAATGTTTGGATGGAAAGAGGCGGAGCTGAGCACACGAGCGACACACTCTCACATTATCACCAATCTGTTCACACCTGTGATTTTCTTCCCCGTGACCCCTTCAAAAAGCACTCAAGGACGAGTGGACGAGTGGACGGCAGACACATGAATGAATGTATGAATGAATGAGTGAGTGAGTGTTCCCAGCTCAGTCTTCCATCAGAACACACAAACAAACAAACAGACAGAAAAACAGCGCACACGTCCACGACCGTTGTCGCGTTACAGCAACACATGTACCGCGCTCATTCAACATGTATTGACTTGAGTGCTCCTCCACTGTCCCCCTTACCCCCCCACCACACACACACACACACACACACACACACACACACACACACAAACCCAGTGTGACTGTGTTATAAATCTTTAACCGCTGTGATCTGCGCTTTAAGTGGCAGACCCTAGACTCTTCTTCCTGTCGTCTCTGCTGGGAGTTTCTCCTCCACACATGTGAAACACTGCTAACAGCTACCCAGGGAGGAGGAGGAGGAGGAGGAGGGTGTGTCTGTTTCTGTTTCCCTACTTTTCTGATATCTAACATTTCATCTTCGTAATGATTCTTAAGGAGGACCCACGCTTCTTATTTTGGTCTCCAAACTCCAAATTCTTTCAGCTGAGTGTCCCCCGCGTGTCCTTGACAGTCCTATTGAAAAATTTAACTCCCTTTGCTCTCCTCTCTCGCCTCGACTCCTCCTTCCTCCTCCTCGCGCACCCAGTTCTCCTGACAGCCCTCTTAAGCACTGTGAGAGGTCAGAGGTCAAGTTAGGGGGATTTCCAGCTGTAACTCTCCTTTGAGGTTCCGGGAATCTGTCCGGTAATGAAACATGAGACAAAACATCAGATGGGATTAATAATCTTAAATGTATAATAAATACATTTTCACTGGAATAAATTACAGCTCTAATGTCCAGACGAGATTTTTCTCTCTACAAGAAAAAAAATGCTGACCATTATATTTCAAAGGAGAAGGAAGATAATGTGTGCACTTGATATTCAAATAAACGTACATATGTTTAATTTCTTACCTTCTAAATCAGCCCGCTGCAGGTCAAAGGTCACTGTGACCTCATAGCACATCTTTTGGTCTTAACTCTCTCCTACACTTATTTCATTAAAGTCTTAAATCAAGAGACATTGATGTAAACAGAAACTTGACGGTGGTGGGGGTGGTCATGCAGCAGAGTGCTTTAACTTAAAAATATGGTACTTTTTTTTTAATATAAATCAAGTGTTTATTGGTACATTGGCAGTTGTTGTGCGATATTTCTCGACACAGACAAACTGGCGACAGAGCAAAAGGTTTTCTATACCATAAAAAGCTCTCTTTCACTTCTGGCAGGCAGTTGATGATCACCACTATATTAGTATTGTTCTAAAGCAGTGGTCAGCAACTGGCCTGATAACGTAAATATCCAGCCTGGTAGATACATGACCTGGGCCTCTTTAAATCTAAACTTAAAAAGGATATTTATTCAGAATGGCTTTTAATACCCAGTTGTGTGGTGACACTTTTGTGTTTTTAATCTGTATTTTCATGCTTTGTGTTATTTGATTTTATACTGTGTGTTTTTAATGCTGTGTGTCTGCAATGCTTTTATTTTGAAAAGCACGTTGGTCACCTGTGGGTCCTTTGTAAAGGGCTAGTGTTCAGCAAGTGTTGGCCTGAGGGCCAAAACTGGTCCACCAACATTGATATCCGACCAGCAGACAAACTCAATAATCTGTTGTCATTCAAATTGTTTGTGTTTATCCACCCTCCTTCTGGTTTCGGCTCTGTGCTTTTAAAAGTCCACATTTCATCTGTTTATTTATTTTACTGGCGAGGTAACTTGAGAGGCGGAAACAACATTAACTCAATACGACTGCATGGCGGGCCGGATGTGGCCCACGGGCCTTGGGTTTGACACCTGTGGTCTGTGGCTTCTTTTTTTTAACGGACACATCTCTTAGATTTCCCATTTTGGCACAAGATTTAATATTTTAGATTAGAAGACCAAAGGTTTTGCCGGATGAACACATGATCTTTTAGCCCGGGATTCAATAGCAAAATTGACTTGCCGACCGCTGTTCTAGAGCCTTTAGATACCACATCCATGACATCGGTCTTACCCTGCCACTTCCTCACGTGTCGAAGAAATATACTTCAAAATGGGCCGATTAAGTGGACAGTCCTATACACTGTGAATAGATGTGCCTATTTCTTCAAAATGGTAGCAGCAGGGACACACACTCCTTAAACTGAGTGTATGGATGCAGGGTTTGTCCCTACAGCGTCAACACGTTGTCATATATCAGGCCACAAACACAGCTCCTTGTATCTTGTACAGTGTGTGTGTGTGTGTGTCATGCTCTGTGATTGTCTCTGATCTTATTGACATCACTTATTCATGGCCCCACTGTCTCACACTGGTCCTCTCAGACCATTGTCACTACACACTACTGATCTGTGCGTCACCCTGTCATGTGCACGTGTGTGTGTGTGTGTGTGTGTGTGTAGTGGGTTATCTATGGTCAAATATTGGATGTGAAAACACACAGCAGGTCAATATCAGTCAATGCGCCCTCCATTATCCACCCCTTGATCACCTCTGTGTTTGCGCTCCGTATCATCGCCCTCTGCACAGAAACATAATCTTTATCTACATGATTGTTTTTGTTCTCGATCCCCAAACAAAGGCTCAAAGCCGGAGGCTGAGCGCGAGCGCGGACTTCGCTCAGTCTCACATGACGTCCTCTCCGGCAGCCTCGCGCTAAGCTGACCAGAGTGGTCTTGTTGATCCCGTGGAAGCTGTTTGAAGAGTTTTCAGTGTCTCTGCCCGCCTCTGACTGACAGCCACGCTTTGCTGCCCGGTCGCTGGCCTGAATCCCCCCGCGGCTTTGGTTCTGTGCAGCCAGCTCTCATCCGGGCCTGATCCCGCAGAGCAGAGCTGCAATGCCATCAGGATATATTTGACAGTCCTCCCTCATCCCATGGATGTCCAAAGTGCTTTCACAGTGCCTGACCAAACCTCTTCCAACCCTCGAGCCCCTATCTCCGCCGCAGCCAACTGGAGTCCACCAGACAAACGTGTGTGTGTGTATTGCCGTGCGTGAGCGTGTGTGTGTGTGTGTGTGTGTGTGTTGCTTGATTCCAGTTTGTTTCCCTTTGCCAAGGAGGTTAGTCTTTTGCCTGATTGTTAGTAAAGCTGACTTCAGACGTGCACGCCATTCTGGATATTTTCCTGAAATTATCTGGAAGGGTGATGTGATGGAAGGCTTTTCATGGTTCTTCCCAAGTGTGTTTGGATTCTCTCCGCGATTGGGGATTAAGTTGCTCGGAGTCTCATAACTGACTGGAGCTGTGAATCTGAGGGTGAATGGTTGTTTGTCTTTGATGAAATTCACGACCCTGACTATAGGGGAAAAAGTGGTTGAAGGTGAAGTAATGAATGAAAATGACAACAAATGTGTCCACAAATGTTGCTCATTAATACCCTTTTTTTGACATTTTCCACAACCTTTCCTCACATCTACCTCATCATAGCCGTGGAAAATGTTCCTGTGGTTGTGAACTCTTATCTCTCGAACAGATGTTTTAAACATTTTCACACATCTCACACATGTTTCAATGTAATTTGGTGGAAAGTTCAAGGAAGAGTTCTTAGAATGGCACAACAATCTCTGCTGCTACTTGTATGAATTACATTGTAGTTTTGTCTAAACTTATAACTTGATACAATCTGCTCCTGGTCTCTCTCTTCTGTCCCTCCCCCACCTCTCCTCTGTCCCCCATTTTTCCTTTCACCCCAACCGGGCGAGGCAGATGGCCGCGCATCTCTGAGTCTGGTTCTGTCAGAGATTTCTTCTTCTGATAAAAAGGAGTGTTTGCTCATTGTGTGAACAGTTGGGTTTCTCTGCTCTCCATGATGTTGTCTGTGTACAGAGCCTTGAGATAATGTATGTTATGATTTGGCGCTATGCAAATACAATTGAATTGAATTGAACTTCTCCAACGGCAAAGCCAGTTTCAGGCCAGTAGAGTCTGAGAGACATGATCCACCATAGCAAAGCCATGTTTGTATTTCATTATTTTAGACTGTGACCTTTGAAACTTTATTTATATCCTAAATGTGCTCTGGCCCTTTTTTTAGTCTATATTGCAATCCAGATATTTGGATCCTGCTTATGCTCATGTCTCTTTTGTGCCATATATAGGCTGCAACAGATATTTTGAGACAGGTTTGTTCTTGAACTATATTGTCACTGTTGTGAGTCATTTCATTTCTATTCACCACAGAATTTAGGCGAATCCGTCCTTTGAAGATCGCTGAAAAACAACGTGGAAGCTTCTTCACGGGTACAACTTTTCACCCTTGGATCATTATTTATTTGCACGCGTGACAGGAGACAGACAGACAGACAGACAGACGGGACATTGACTGGGCCAGGAAGTGGCTGGAGTTTGTAGACAGAGGAGCAGGAGCTGAGCTCCATTGATGAACCTCCTTGAGTCGTAGACGAGGAAAGGAAGCGGCGCTGGCTGCTGCTGCGGGCGCAGGAGGGAGACGCTATGGATCCAGTATTGGGACAGGAGTCCAGCCACTGCCAGCCATTGATCACCATCACAATCAATCAGGAAACCATTGAGCAGCCTGGTCCATAAATAGAGTGGGGAAAAAGCACCTGAGAGTGAGTCAGGAGCAGGGTCATCCTGGAGTCACGGCTGACCTCCTGAAGACAGTGGCCTGAGGCAGGAAGTGGATCAAAGTGCTGCTGTTAACCACACAGATTTGTTTCATAATGGAGTTTACAGGTTCACGCCGCTCCACCTTTGACCCTCAAACATTATTGACATGTTTCCTTGTTCATGGGTCAAATCCTGCTCCCTGGAGCCAGAGGTCTTTCATCTAGAACAATTTTAATTAGATTAATATAAATTTCTGTAATTTGTTGCCATTGTCCTTGTAAAATCCCCTCGTAAAGATCCAGTACGTAACATGTTTTATTGGCAAAAAGGGAATATTCTACCCACCCTTACTTCTTTACAGAGGCCGCTATCTTGCATTTCTACCCCACGCACACTTGATGCATAAACCAAGAAGAAGAAGAAAGAGAAAATGGAAGATCGAGTGGCGAGAAAGAGAGTTCAAATCCTTTTTGGTAGACCAGGGCCACCGTAGTTCGCCGACATGCTTGGAAATGAGAATCTTGAGACCTTTAAAATGAGATTTATCTCTTGCAGTTTCCAAACTACCAAGTTGAACAAGTTGACAACTTTTAAAGCTGCGTCTAAACCAAAGAAAGTGACTCAAATAAAATTCCTGGACATACCTGTATTATACTGGAGAGAATAAAGTGATCTCCTGTAAAGTAAAATATCACTTTAAGCTGCTTCACTCTGTTTGGGAGCCAGCGATCCACTGGTGGTGCCAAACTGGAGTAAATCTTCTTGGGGTTTGTGTGTTAAAGCTTCAGAGAAGAGAGGAGGGAGGCGAGAGGAAGACAGAGGGGGGAGGAAGGGGAGGAGGCGGAAGAGCAGAGCAGGGGCCGGTGGTATAAGATGCCTCGGTCCTTCCTGCCCACTGGAGATAAGTGTCTGTCCTCCTCGACATCACACACCAGACCCTGAGAATATGTACAGTATGTATATGATATGGAGATGCACAGACGCGCACACACATGCACGCATGCAATCCAGATTATCTTCTGCGAGAGGTTTACACAGACCTCACATCCTGAGCCCAACTCACCTCAACACACACACACACACACACGAGCATATCCAAAGATAGCATTAAATGTGTGCAGGACAGCATGCATCCAGTGGTGGCTGTGTGGAAAATCGGCCTGACTAAGCTCTGAATTTACATGGCTAAGCAAAGTTGTTAACCCTGAGAGGCAGGGCCAGAGAGGGAGCTAATGGGATTTCTCCGTTAATGAAATTTATGAAAAAGACGGAGAAAAAAGAGAGCGAAGCAGAGGGGAGGGGAAGACAAGAAACGTCAAAATCACATCGATTACTGATTCGCGTCACTCCCTTCATCTCAAGAAAAACCAGGTGTACAGGAAAAAGGACATGGACATTTATGAAGTTACCACGGCGCTGTTATTTATGCCATCTAGTCACACGCTTTAGAGGATGATAGCGCGGCATTAGCTGATGAAAACTGATTCCAACAAAGTGCTGCAGCTGCAGAAACTAGTGACTTACTAGTGACTCCACGTGGTCTCAAAATAAATCTGTATCTGAAGGACTTTATGTCTCAATCACGAGTTTCAGGTCGTCTTTAACACAGCGGGATATCCATTTTTCCCTCCTGTGGTTGTCAGCTGGTATTGTCCAACATGTGCATGGTTGCAGATGGACACACGCTTGGGTTAAACCCACTGAAGACTGGGTGATGTCACAGTGGGTTACCTGGGAATTCAACAACTACAACAACTCTGACAATTTCAGTGTTGATTCTAAAATGCTTCATTCACAGAGTAAGGAGATGTAAGTCTGACTCGAAGGTGCCAGACGCTGGAGGTGGCATCTTCTTCTCTCCTTTCCATTCTTCTTTTCACCCACCTTCCCCTTCCTTTCTCTCCTTGCTCTCCTACCCCAACCGGTTGAGGTACCCTTTGGTTTCTCCCTGTTAAAAGTGAGTTTCTAACGTTGCATGTAGTTCAACATAAAAAAAGATATTTTCCATCAAGCACCATTCAGACAGTGTCTCAGCTTAAACTCTTACACGTGACGTACCACCTCTGTTGAAATATTTGCACAACTTGATTTGATGGGGGCCGGCGCACACGCTACCACGTGGGAATTCAAACGTTCCTCAACACCTGCTACACACAGCACCGGCAAACGAAAGCAAATGACCCTCGACGCCAGTTCAGCAACTCCTTGGCACCCTCCAATTCAAAGTGGATAAAAAAAGTCCACCTTTGTATGTGTGAGTTGGCCTGTAGAGCTTTAACACTGTTAATGATTCACCAAGTCAGTCAGTATGCAAAAAGAAACGACACTAAAATTGTTTTTTACCAAGGCCAAAGTGTCCCGCAGATAAGACGGTGTGGGGAGAGCAGCCACCTGCCACCGTGAAAGGACATTTAAATCCAACCAGATACATTTAACTGTTCCATCAAGTAAAGAATGTTCATCGAGTTCAACTGACCATAATAGACTAGACTAGGCATGGAGCACAATGCCTCCTTTCCATATATATATATATATATATATATATATATATATATATACATATATACTGATATATATACTGATTAATGTATATAAAACTAAAGCTTTATACATATACATATATATATATATATATCTATATATATATATATATATCTATATATATATATCTATATATATATAGATATATATATGTATATGTATAAAGCTTTAGTTTTATATACATTAATCAGTGCAGGTTAAAGTTAACTACAGAATTGTCATATAGTACAACATATGAAGTGTGTCAGCCAGGACCAGACTTGACCATTTATGTCCCCTTAATGTCACATCGTCCTGGGTATGACACTAAACTGCATCCAGGCGAAGTGGGATGGTCGTGCGTGGGATCAGTGCACCCCAACCTGAAACCACACAGGTGACCGTTACGACTCACTCTGTGACCGGTGAGTGTGGTCGGCGCCACAAAACTGAACCGCCTTGGGTTACTATGGTTTGGAACCTTCAAGTCTCCAACAGCAGTTGTCTTGCAACTGGCGAATGAGAGTAACACCAGGCGGGACCGGCACGTCTCCATCCCCAATGGTGCCGCTAGAGAAGGCGGGTGCCCAAAGTGCGTGGGTCTCAGGCTTGTGACCTGTGATCCACCGTAAACAAACTCACGCAAAGGCTATTCGTGCCAGAGCCTCAACAATTGAGGCCCAAAGGATCTGATATGGAACTACTGCTCGGACACGAGTGACTGCCTAGAATGTCACATACCTGTTGAGGTACAGTAAGTTCCTTTGATTTCCTGAACCAGGAAATTAGGATTATGGAAATTGGTAACTCTAAATTGACCGTAGGCGTGAACGTGAGAGTGAATGGTTGCGTGGATGGATGGATCTTGCGCACGTGTGTACTGAACCTGAAATGTTATTGAAGCATAGACTCTTTTTCAGAGCCTGCGTTGGAGTTCCAGTCCCAATGGTTCAATATGTAACACCTCAACACCGAGCGGTTTCTCTGCACATCGCTGGGCTGCCATTTGAACTAAAAGGTAGATCCTCTCAAATTTCAGATATCTGCTTCAACTATGCACTGTCATCTTTTTGTGGAGCCTCTTTGTGGAGTTTTTGCCTTGTTGGAGAAAATATTGTGGGATAATGGAAAAGGTTCTACTATATTTACTGTCAGAGCCCGAAAGAACCAGTGCTAGCCACCAAAAAAACAGCTATTTAACACATATTTGAAATAAAGTGTTTCATTAGCAGCAGCTTCAAGCCACTAGAGATGTCAGGAGTGGCGAAACAAAGCTCAGAACTTACTAAAACAAATCAGCGACATAAAATAAACCTTTTAAACTTCAGTATCCTAGTTCCCCCTCTCCTCAGCTGAGTCCAGTTAAGACATGAGGTCTCCTCCTCAAACAAACTGACATGCTTGGTTGATGTTAGTTTGTGTTTTCTCCGCAGGGTTCAGTGCGTGAGTCAACTCCCGTCCTCCGGCTGTGTGAGCTGCCTCTCATCACAAACCCCTGCGGCGACCGCGAGGGCCTGTTCTCTCTGTTTGCCCCTGGAGTGAGTGGGCAGACGATTGTGATGAGCGGGGGGGAAGAGGAAGAAGAAGAAGAGGAAGAGGAAGGGGGCAAGCGTTGAAGTGAGTGACGATGTGTGTGCTGATGGTGGAGGAAATTAAACCCAGAGTCTGCACCTTCTACTGCGTGAGCACACACACACACACCTACGTTTTTCTGGGTTTGGTTTGCTGTTTTAGTTTGATGCTGAGGCAGATTTCTTCACCCCCTCCTCCTCCTCCACCTCCTCCACCCTCACCCTCTCATCACTATCACTAACACACACACACATACACGCCCCCACAACCCCTCCCCACTCCCCCTCAAATCTCACCCCTTCGCCTCTCTCGCCCTACGAACCCGGCACAGTCAGCATCGGCGCGGCGACGCCAATCGATGCTCCGCGCCCCGCTGAGCGTGTCCGCACGAGGCCGAGCGAAGGGCCCCTCCGCGGGGGATTGTGGGAAATCTGATTTATGATGCCCGCGGTGTTGCTGACCACTAACTTTTTCCCCCTCGCTCTCTCATAGTCTTTGCTTTTGTCTCTCCATCTGTCTTCCACCCTCGCTCTCCGCTCGCCGTGTCCTACCTGTTTAACTCGCTCTTTCCGCACAGAGTTGTCGCGTTATGAAAATGAGAGTGAAGCATCCGGAGCTTCGGAGAGGAACCGGGAGAGAAGAGAGTGCTCTATACGGTGAGTGCAGTGAGGCAGGAATTTTGGGGGCTGACTCCTCGGGGATGGGAGAGGGTGAGATAAAGAGGTGGAGAAAGAAAAGATGATTCCATTTCATAGGGATCTGCTTGCATAAGGAGGAGGATGTAGGCAGGATTTTCATGGCTGCTTTGGTGCTCAGCCTCGCTCATCTGCTGTCGTCTCTGGCCCCGTACTCCTGGTCAACCACCAGGCACAGCACACACACACACACACACACACACACACACGTGAACATTGTGCAGCAGTTTTCCGTCTCCCAGTGAAGATCAGAGACAGTTCAGAAATGTGTAGAGACACAGGCAGAAGACCGAAGAAGGAAAAAACAAAACAACTACTTTTTAATATACTCGTGGACACCTTTAGTTGTTAACTGGATGGAGTAAAGAGCAGTGATTGTTCAGCAGAACTCAAGAGGAAGAACAGGGGATGGAAAGTTCAGAGATGTAACAAACATGAGCTCTCAACAATGTCCAGAAAGTTGGGTACAGACATTTTCTGGAGTTTGTTGTTCAAATAGGATGAAACCCAGTGGAAGACAATCCTGGTGAGACATGTTCTCAACACCATGGAGAACCTCCAGAATGTCCACGCTAAGGTTGGAGTCTGGGTTTGGACCAGGGAGCAGGACACTCACTCTTGAATGTTCCAAAACTTTTCCTCTGCTCTGTTCTCACAGGAGGAGTTCACGGACAATGTCCAAAGTGACTTTTCTGGACATGTGCATCCTCACACGCAGCCTCTCCGGACAATTTTGGTCACTTTAATGGACTTTAGTGCATGTCTGAAAGCAGCTTTATGTGTCGTTCTTTAAAAGGTACATTAAAGCACCTCACATCCAGATTTACGCCTGGCACCAAGTTGTAAATGTCTTCCAGACCAGTGAGGTTCAGAATCTGCACACAGTCATGTGTTCTGTCATTAACAACAAAATCCTGCTGAAAACCATGGCTCATGACCAGTGTTCGTGTGTGTGTGTGTGTGTGTGGGGGGGGTTTACAGCAGGGGGCCTCCCTGCCCCTTCTGCATGTGACGCAGTCTCCTCCTCCGGCTCAGTTCATTCACGATCTCCTCCACATCGAGAACACAGTAAATTAGAAAGTTAACGCACTGATGGGGCGGAAGATTACCTTGCTTGGCTGTTGTCTCAGTGTGTGTGTCTGTGTGTGTGTGTGTGTGCGTGCGCGTGTGTGTGTGTTTGTGTGTCAGCAGTAAAAGCAGCTCCCCAAACAGCAGGAGGTATGCATTATCCTAATGTGTGATTAAACACATCCATGCATGTGATTGGTCGATTTATGTGCTTTGACAGTAGTAACTGGTTGGTTTTTATAGATCAATCATGGAGGCAGTGGGGAGGGCGGGGCAAGTGATACATGCTTGTTAACATAGTAAAACCTTATTATTGTAATTTCTTGCGTGCACGCGTGGGTTTAGGCTTAAATTCCCTTGGGTGGGAAGTAAGGAAGGTAAATGCAGGAAGAAGGGAGCTGATTTTTATTCCTTGGGTAGCTGCTGTAGTGCGAGCACACGTGGGTGATGCTTTCTGCACCTGCGTGTGCACAGACGTGCGCTGTGCTCCTCTTCATGTCGATGTCATCATCCACCCATGTCCATGGAGGTGCGCGAAGAACCTTAGCGGACCAATCTGCGTTCCTCTTGTTTTGGTCAACAGAGTCGATGGTAACCATGCACGGACGCTTGTTTGACCACAGACTGTCTTTGAAAAGAGGTCACAGTCTTCTGGTTTGTTGGATGAGGACAACCTGGAAGTAAGAGTATACTGAATAGCCACCAGGGGGCAACGCCGCTGGTTGTAAAATACAAGAGAATGGGAAAAGTGTGCCTATCAGCAAACATCTTCCTGAAGAGTTATCAGTCTCAATCGCTGGTTTCAGCTCTTCTACAAATGAGCACATTTTCTAAATTATGTTCACATTTAGAGGAAAATAGATGCTAAATCATGGCACCTATTGAGTGGACAGTGGTATTGTCCAATATCTGCCTGTTTGCAGATGACGTCTATGAGCTTCTGTGATTTAAGACCTCAACATCAGCCAAGTTACATGGGCCAAGTCCACCTCCCCTACATAGTCTTGGTGGTTGGTTACTCTGGATCTGACTTGTGAGTTCTCCACTCAGACCAAGTGTGAAAACAAGCCAAAATCAGATTTAACCGAACTAATGGTGTGTTCACATCAAACCTGAAGTGGAGTTTCGCGTCGCAATAGTTTGCTGCTGAGTGAAAACAACTTGCAAATACTGGACGATTTCCCTCCAAGGAAGTTTGATCGGTGTCCTATACCTACTGAATGTGAAATTCCAAATCAGATTCCACTGTACTACATTACGCTTCTTCTGTCAAATTTAGCACAAAAACCCCATAATTACACCACGTTGTTTCTGCTGTGTAAACGCCGAACAAATCCCTTGTCATCTCCATGATGGAGGATCATTTAATGGTTCTGGTTTCATCTCCGTCTCTCGAGTTGTAATCCTATAATCGCCGTTAAGGGGAGATGTATATTTAATATCTCATCTCGCTGTGCTGATGATGTGGCATGTTTTGAAACACTGGTTTCATAACTATATCAATACCTCATCTCTTTTTCATGCCATTGATGATCGCCTCCCACCCCCCCAGCGGTAACATCCGCCCCCGGAGGGCGAAACAGAAGCACTTAGCTCGGCTTATTTCAATACCTGATTGAAATCTGCTGCTTTGCTTTATTAGGACGCCGCCGCTCATCATCGGCAACACTGACATAAAGCAGTAAAACATATATATTGTGTGGTTAGTGTGTGTGTGTTTGTGTGTGTGTAGAAGTTTGCCATCAACTTCCTGAAGGAGATTTCGCAGGACATTAAGTTGACAAGCGTGGAGCGGATCTGCAGACGTCAGTTTTTGGTACCGAACGCGGTTTCACCTTGCGTTCGAGTTGTTTACTCGATGTACAGGGGTTTGTTTCATAGGTCTCTGATTTGAGGCTAAGCAGTTGTGACATCTCCGCTACCCACAATCCCCTGCGGGAGAAGCCGACTGTTAGCGATATTTCCCCGGTGGTGGCTTAGGCCTGGGCTTTACGACGTGTTACAGCAATTAGATCTCAATTAGCTCGGGAGTAAACACACACACACACACACACACACAGAGGAACACAGAGAGCTGTTAGCAGATGTAAAAGAAGAAAAAAAGGCTCTGTTCTCTCTGGGGCCTTGTTTGAACCTCAGTGTCCCACGTGTACGTGCTGTGGTCCTGTGGGCTGGATTCAATCGACAACACACACACGTACGCGTGTGCGGCAACACCGTGCCGGAAACACATAAGGGACGGCAAACACTCAAAATGAAACCATGGTGATGCATCATGAGGCGTTGAGGGGAACTATTTTTAGAGGAAATGTTTCCACCAACTTGTTTTTTAGGCAAATGTTCAATTTGCACATTGAATGGAAACAAAACTGCTTACTATTTATACTTTATTTACCACTTTATCCTCCACACGAGGGTCACGGGGGGCCAATCACAGCTGACCGTCACAGGGTCAACATCCACACGCATGTTATGTTTGTGGACTGTGCGAAAAATCACGCAACACACAAACTCCACACAGAAAGGCCCTTTTTTCCAATCAACGTTGCTGTGTGACTACATTGCCAGCCACTATTCCACCGTGTGACCCACTTGACGTATCAGTAAAAGGTCAAATAAGTGCAATGGAATGAGATTCAGCAAGTGTAGTACGACGTTTAACTGTGTGATCGAAGTGATTCCTTGACTTCGTTGAAGAAGCAGATAAACGGGACGTGGCAACAGAACGTGACCACGTATCGACAGCGTCAGGCTCTGAGTTCTCACGCTCTTTATTTAAATCACGTTGCATCCTCTGTGGGGACCGGAAGGTTTGTGCCCGTGACTGCTTGTCGCTAATGTCAGTGGATAAAAACACAGAGAAATGTGAAGCTTCTTTTGTGGTAATGTTCAAAAAGTCTGTTCAAACCACTGAAAATATTTGAATTAGTTAAGTTAATTAAAACTAATGTCTGTGGGTTGCTGTAGTATAACTTCCTATCTTCTCAGTTTGTTTGTTTCTTTCTTTCTTAGTCAACACCTGCGTGTGACCTCTTATAACCTCTCCTTCCTCATCTCTAGTCCCCTCCTATCTTTCCTATCTCCTCTTTTGTGTCCTTCTTCTCTTCTCACTTCTGCTTTTCCCCTCCCCTCCACACATCTCTCTCTCTCTCCACCTCGTTTGTCTTCTTAAATCTTTTTCCTCTCCTCTCTTGATTTCCGTCTTCACCTAATCTCCACTACAATGTTTTTCTTTCTTGTCTTCCTCCCCTTTCTGACCTCAGTCCTCTCTCTCTCTCCTCATTATTCCTATAAAACCTCCTCCCATCCCTCTTTGCCCCCCCCCCATATATTTCCTCTTCTCTCCTCCACTCTCCCCTCCTCTCACCTCACCTCTCCTGCCCCTCTCGTCTCCTTCTTCCTCTCCTCTCCTCTCCTCTCGGGTCGCTGTGCTTGTCGAGGGTGATAATCCGTGTCACGGCGGCTGATTGGGGATTAGGACTAGCAGTTTATTCACGGCAGGGAGAATGATACAGCGCTTAGTGGCACCGGCTCCCGCTGCAGCCGCTCTCTGCTGAATTAGCAACATGTTTGAATGAGATAAAAGAGACAGCTTAGCCCACCGCACTCCACCACCTAATCCCTATACAGCTGTGAAATGAGCCGGGCCGGCCCGCACCACACCTGCACCCACACTGGACGTCTCCATCGCTCTCCTCCTCACACACACACACACCTATTTCTAATTCTAAGCTTGGAAAACCTCAGAGAGCACATACCTCCACCAAGGATGCACAATCCTCTCAATGTGTCATTTCAATAACAAGGATTTTTTTTTTTCTTACCTGGATCCAGAACTGCAGCGAAATACACACACAGGCATAGACAATTATGTCGATTAGTGGACAACTGACACAAGTGTTTTTTAACAAAACCCAAATCCTGTATAGGTCAACATGAACATGTGTTAAAGTCATTACCCAGAATGCACAGTGGACATTTGGAAGCCATTATAACATAACTTCAGAGCGTTGGCTGTCAAAATATCCGGAATATTTGTATCAAACAAAATACCTGTGCAAATAAAATGCATAAAAAATGCATTTTAATATGGAGATATTTTTAGCTCAAAAGCAAACACACACACAAACAACACAGAAGCGTCAATTCACATTAAAGAGCCAGAAACGCTAACACTTTCACAAATTGCTACAAAAATGAGATTATAGTCTGTGTGCGGGGGCGTTAATGCACGGCAGCGAGGGCTTTTAGCCGACGACTGGACCTTTAAACCACGCTCATTTAAACGTCACATTTCCACTCTGTGGGGCAGAATCTCTTAATTGCCGTCCTTATTAACCTATTTGTGTTACATACATACGGATTCTTTTTTTTTAATCCAGTCATGAATAAAGTATAACCGTATATGTGTGTGTGTGTGGTGGGGGGGGGGATTACGGGGCTTCACTCGAGATCCAGTTTTTCAGGATTTATTTCCGCCGGACGGCCGTAACTTGGGCTGATTTGTTGTTATTTTCTACATGTGATTAAGCTCTAAAAATACACACACGGCATCCTGGAAACAACACAGAGACAAAGTGTGGTCCATTTTGTTAATGGTCTTGGCCAGAAGGGATTGGCCATCTCCACCAATAAGCCGGGCCGTATATCTCACTTCATTTGCTTCACGTCGTGTCAGCAAAATAAGGCCAGGGAAATAATAATGTGTGGCGATCTACATATGGAGAAGTAATGAAGGAGAATTACAGCTGATATTAGAGGTGGAAGATTTACACTCGTCTCTCTGTGATTCACGCAAAAGAAAAAAAAAGGTGAGTCACGGGAAAAGTAGAGCAAAGCAAGCGTTTTATTTATTCTTCAAATATTCTACACTCGTGTAACATTTGTGTCTCCGTTATTGGCTCCTTCCTGCCTCACATGGCAGCTCCGTCTCAGGTTTTATTTTTTACTGTGTCCGTCATGTGTGGAGTTGCTGTACATGTCGTCATATAAATAAACCTGAAAGTCATCTGACTCCACTCTTGTCAACGGCAGGATGCAAGAGGGGCGATTTCTTCAGGGATTTGGAAATACGGGAAAAAAACGGAAGTGCAGAGGTTACATTTTTTTTTTTTTCCTTGGTTGCAGCACGATTTCATCAGGAATCTGGAGATTGAGCAGGACTTTATTGTTGCAGCTGGAGCAGGTTACTCATCACACATATACTGTACAAATATAGTGTTTCATGACTATTAAACACTATATTTAAAGAAAGTCTTTCAGTGACATTCTGACGTGAAAGAAAATGAAATCTGCTGGGACTGCAGATGATTACAGCCAGACAACAAAGATAATGGAGTTAATTGAGGGGAAAATACACAGTAACAGAAAGAGCAAAGAGAACATGACTTTATTTAGTTTTCTTCTTGTTTGTTTGAGACGCCATGAAGCAGGCGTGTCAAACTCAACAATCGAGGGGGCCGAAATTAAAAAACTGTGTCCAAGTCTATGGCCAGATGTGGTCAAATAACCATTCCATTGTCCATTTCCATCCACTGTGTTTCAGAAGAACAGCACGAACAGTATGTATCTTAGCCAATAATTTTCACATTTATAAAGCTAAAAGAGAGGAAGCCAAATACAAATAACCCCCCTCTGGTTCCCGCTCTGTGTTTTCAAAGTCCACATTTATATACAGTATAACACAACTGTTAACCTTGTGAGATAGACTGTATTGACACTGTGGGATCCTTGGCGGAGGTTTGCCAAGGATATATATAGCGGAAATTAAGCAAATATTTAGAATTAAACAGCTCTATCACTGGATCTTAAACACACCACATCTGTTGTTTTAATGCAGGACAACGTCTGTTTCCTCCACGTCAGAGCAAAACATGGAGCTGCATCAAATCCTATCGTTTTATGTGAACATACGACACATAAACGCCGCAGCAATGGACTCAAACATTTCTCCCGGCTCTCGCTCTACATGTGCATATGTTTTGGTTGCGTTTACCCACAATGCTCTGTGTTGGAGTCCGCTTCCTGCATTTGGTTCACTTGAAGCGAACCAAGACCTATGTTTGCTTCTTTGATGCGGATCAGAGTTTGGTTGCAAATTCACAACTCCCCAAACGAACTGGACTGAGCAAACGATTTAGGATTTGAATTAGAAGTTCTGGTGTGAATACGAATTAAGTTAAAAAAGGTATCTGCTGTGGCGCCCCCTAAGGGGAGAACCCGAAAGAAGAGGAAGATTCTAGGGAAAGTCTAGAGCGACTCGCAAGTGACCATAAAAACCAAAGTAACATTTTTGTAGTAACCAAACAATGATTCTGACTCATTTGTATGATTTATTTCACCCAATATGAAGGAAATAATTCAGAATCTGGTGAAGAAGAAGTGTTTTTCTGATCCAAATCAAGCTGCTGGTTTGGAAATCTTTCAGAAGATTATGCAGATTTGGCTGCAGCACGTTTCTTGTCTCGGGGTCTCGGGGCCACGTCAGTGTCACCTCTGTGTGCCGCCGCCGCCTCCGTCATCTTAGGTTACCAGCGGATAAGCACTTTTCCCCTGATTGGTTTAGCCAGTGTCTCCTAATATCATATTGATGATAATTTCCCTGTAATGCGCCATTTGCACTAATTGTGATGCAGGGAGTGAGTAATGGCATGTGACTGCAGCCGCTCCCCAGCCACTCCTCAACACTTAATCTCCTGATTGTCCCAGAGAGACGAAACGTGACAAGATCGCCATAAACAACCTGCTTCTACTGCCAGCCACACACACACTCACACACTCACACATAAGCCCCTTCCTCTGCTCACTCCTCGGCTGACCTCTGTGCCTCCCTACAGTCCATGTCTGTCCTCCCCACATTCAATCTCCCTTCTATTTTTGACTGAATCTTCTCCATGTGCTTTGAAACTTCAATATTTGAATTAAATAACCAAACAAAACCCTCACATCCAGATTAAATTTAATCAAATGTAATCAAAAAACATTTAGATTTACTGAGATCTGTATACACTGTGAAGACTGAGATTGATAATTGTGATAAATGAGGTGGAACCTGATCCAACTTCATGTCTCACAGTGAAAATGCATTCACACGTTCATGTTTTAAGTATGAAAGTATGAAAGGAAGAGCAACATGAGGCCATTTCAGGAGAACAGTCATGTACATTTGCTCATGAGGAGCCTGAAGGTGTGATGTTTGTCACTGACGCTCCACAACATCTACATTACAACGCTTTTATCCAAAGTGACTTCTTGGAAAGAACTCCTCTCGATAGGAACAGTGGACTGACAGAGGGGGAGAGTGCCGAGGTGGGAGGGGGTAAGGTAAGTGCTAGGACAGAAGAAGCTCTTGGAAGAGCTTGGTCTTCAAGAGCTTCCTGAAGATAGACAGAGATGCCACCCTGTTCTTGGTAGCGTTTGGTAGATCATTCCACCAGCGTGGAACGACACGCCAGGCGACAATCCTTTGAAGAACGGAGTAGTCGAGAGGTAACCTAAGCCTTTAGGGGAGCGTTTAAATCGGTGGGAGCAGACCCATGAAGCAAACAGTCAGAAACAGCAAGAGTATTTTACATTTACATTTTTTTGTCTAAATAATCCACTCAGGTATCAGATATACTGATGATGATGATGCTGCTTGTCTGGACGTTATGCGATTTTGTTTGTTTCTTCTGTGTGTCATTATGGTATGTCATACAGTAGGTCAGTCAGACTGTGCTAAATTTGGGAAATCACCTTTTATTGAGGGCCACATGGTGGTGTAGTGGTTAGCACTCTCGCCTTGCAGCGAGAAGACCCGGGTTCGAGCCCCGGTTGGAACAAGGGCCTTTCTGCATGGAGTTTGCATGTTCTCCCCGTGTGTGCGTGGGTTCTCTCCGTGTACTCCGGCTTCCTCCCGTAGTCCAAAAACATGAATGGTTGTTTGTCTCTAGTTGTGTGTGGCCCTGCAATGGACTGGCGAACTGTCCAGGGTGTACCCAGGGTGTACCCAGGGTGTACCCCGCCTATAACCCAATGTAGCTGAGATTGGCACAGCACCCCCCGCGACCCTCTGGTGGAGGATAAAGAGGTTAGATGATGACTGACTGACTGACCTTTTATTGATGAGCTGAGTCAAATAAGAGTCCAAATCCCCATCATTACCAACCATGCAACTGAATCTGATCTAGTACTGGACTCCTCAAGGACCCACACCTCCATGCATGTGTGACATGTAGGATAAAAACTCAATGAAACTTCATTTGTTATCAAATATGTAGCCGGAAATACAGCATCATAACAGTATAACCTTTGGACAATGACTAACTGCATATGTACACAAATGTACACTCTTTTTTGTATATACCTTTCACTCTGTCCTCCTCTACATCCGTTTATTTATTTATTTTTGCACACTCAGTAGACAGCCACTCATTGCAGTGGACCAGCTGATTTTCTCCTCTTTATTTGAGATCCGGGTGTGAAATCGATGTCGGTGGCCTCATTTCCAGCCCTGCAGGAGGGAGAGCGTCGGCAGACTGCAGGGCGGCAGGAGAATGGAAATCTGGATGAAATTATGATAATAATCGTGGAAACATATAATTCTGTTGGTCATAGTTTTGAACCACAGAGAAAATAAAAGAAAGACGCTGTTGCCTTTCTTTATAAATGAATATAAACAGTTTTTTATGTTTGTTTTCTCCTCTGTGCTCCTTCTCTCTGAGCTGGAGAAGAGGATGAGCTTCTGGTTTGGGGGGGGGAGTAAAAATGGAGTGCAAAGGGTTGAGTCAGGGACTGTTAACCCCAGGGGAAGTTCAGAGCATCGGACCTGATTCCCAGGCTATCTCATTGTTCCCGCTCGGCTGTAATTTAGGAGGAAAGTGGCGTCAAAGCGCCCATAAATCCTCAGTATGCCGAAAGCGTCCCAATCTCAATCTGTCAACGAGACACTGGTCAGCCGGTAAATACCCGTCGCCCGCCTGCTCCTCTTCATGTGATCATACACACACACGGTAACACGTACACACACAAATGCACAGTTTTGTTTGTGTGCGTGTTACGAATATCTACTTGTCAGGTTCTACATGAGGAGGCCGCTTTTTGCAGAGGAGGCACTTTTTGCGAGATGAGCGCTGAATGCACAGATGGGCAAACACTCTCACGCAGCAGCACACTGTCCAACATATGTACAGGTCAGGCATTGTTCAGAGCTGCTTTCTGTTCAGCGCGCAGAAGATTAAAGAGTACGTTCACTTTTTTAATCAGTGAAGATCAGACGGGAGCTGCTGATTCTATTACAAAGAGTCCTATAATTTACTTAAGTACCAGCGGCAAAGGTCCGTTTTTGTCTTTCATGTCTTCTCCTTGATTGGCTGAACAAGGAAAGGAAGAAAAACAGCCAACCAACCAACTAACTTAATCAACCAGCCAACCAATCAACCAACCAACAGCAACAACCAACCAACCAGCCAACCAACCAGAGCCAACCTCCAACAACCAACCAAATCAGCCAACCAAGCAAGCAAGCAACCAACTTAATCAACCAACCAACCAAATCAGCCAATCAACCAACTTAATCAGCCAACCACCCAAATCAGCCAACCAACCAGCAAACTTAATCAACTAACCAACAAACTTAATCAACCACCTACCAACCAGCCAACCAACCAACCAACAAAATTAATCAATCAACCAACCAACTAAACAACCAAACAAACAACGTCCTGTCTGTTGCTGCTGTTAGCGTTCCACCATTTTCTCCCTGCATCGTCTCATAAACACAGATAAATCCAAATTCCCGCTCACATGTGGTCAGTTCTACTTAACACCGTCCACCTGTGAGTGAATCTCTCATGACAAACATTAATATCTGGTCTGATCGAAGCTCGAGAGGAGCAAAATCACAATATCACATACTGTAAAGTAGAAACTTGAAGTGCCACAGTGTCAATAGAGGTGATGCAGACCTGCTCAGGCTTTTAACAGAGGTGTCATTCAGAACACATACAAGGCTCCTCAAAGCTGAGCTAATGTGCACCAAGTAAGTAAATGCTGACCCACCTCTAAGAACGTTTGAGGTTTTAGGAAGTTGTTGCATGCACCTTTTGTTCAGACATGATGTCCACACTGTCTGTAGGTTTCCTTCTTCTTTCTCTTCCTCTTCTTCTGGACATTTCTGGCCCAAAGGAGCCGAGAGGGCACGAAAGTTCATACAAGGTTACAGTGAGACAATGAGTCCTCTCCCCCCCCCACCCCCCCTCTCTCTCGCTCTTGCTCTGTCACTCACACATACAGGTGAGTTTCTTAGAATGACCCTGGGGGTCATTCAAATTCAATCTGGACACACATAAACAAATAAGCGCACACACGCACACACACAGTCGGATATGCATAGAGACATCTCCGTGTCGATCAATAACCCTCATAGATTGTCAATTACGCTGTGAATGGGATTTACATATATAGAGCTGGGTCTACTCATGCGCTCACAGAACGTCCACAAAGTGCCACCCTCAGCACGCTGACCTGCGGGTGGGGGGAGGGGGGGGGGTGAAAATGGGACGTGTGAGATATTGTGGTGTGAATTTACATAATACAATGAACCATCACTTTGGTTTAACTAAACTCACAGTGACCTGATTGTTATAAATTAGGAGTGCAAGGCAAAGATGGTGATTCAGTAAAGGTGGAGCGGGAGCGCTGGAGAAAATGAGTCATTCACCACTTCACCAATCACAGCGTAAATAACAACACAAGCACGGGGCTGATGGTGTGAGACATCGGGGGCGAAACACTGACAACAAATAAAATAGATGTGCGCGGAGTAATGTTGGGATTTAACTGAATTTATTTCACTTAAAGCTGCTGTCAGTGATTTCTTTTTCCTTCTGTTGGGTCATTTCCTGTCTCTGCTGATAGCGCACAGACCTTGGCGTGGTGCAACAGTGACCCTCAGAGACTTGTGCTCCTGGTAGGGTCACCCATGTCGGACAGGTCTGCGTAGGGTAGGGTCAGACAAAGAAGTGCACACCCGTCCTCCAGGTTGGGGGTTCAGCTTGGGGTCAAATGGTAAAAATTTATGTGGAAACAGTGTGCTGCCCTAAAAACCAGTACCAACCAACCAAACAATCAACCAACCATGCCAATAGCCAGCTAACCAACTAACAAACAGCCAATCAACCAACCAATTATTCAAATAGCCAGCAAACCAACAAACTTAATCAACCAACCAACCATGCAACCTAACAGCCAACCAACAACCAAACAACTAACCAACCAGACAAACAAACAAACAAACAAACAACTTCCTGTCTGTTGCTGCCAAAGTGCGTTCCTCCATTTCCGCATAGTCTCATAAATACTGACAAATCCAAATTTCCACTCACATGTGATCAGTTCTACTTAACACTGTCTGGACTGATCGAAACCCTAGGAACAATATCACAAACATGTATCGTAACGGGAGGATTTCAACGACAGTAGCTTGTACTTTGGTAAAAACTGATCATTTATAGCTTAAATTGGTGTTGAGGTTTCTCATTATGCAATGAATTCTGGGGAAACATGAATATCAATAATAGTGTAAAAGACATCCAGTCTGATCTTTGTGCCGTGTAAATATACTTGAATATGACTGAGTGGAGAAACACAGTAGAATCAATAGCGACTGTGTTACTGCATGACATGTGATACATTTTTGGACCTGATTTGAAGAGGCCCAAAGAGAAACTTCATGGAAAATCAATCAATTTAAATGTTTTCTTTTAAAATCCCCAGCCAGGAAATTCATATGAATAGTGGGCTATATGAACAACGCTGCTGCTGCTGAAACTGTCCTTTTGGTCTCCTCAGCTCAAAACATCTCAGTACAAAAAGGTCTATGGATTTTGTTTGATTGAATAGAAGAACGGTGCACCATTTTAATGTGACTTTACTCAGGTACAGCTCCATGTAGTGGCCTACATAAGTTTTTGTGTCGTGCTTGTCTGCATGTTTGTTTGCAGCATAGAACTAGAAAATCAGGATTTCTATAAATCCATCGTTAACCTTGTGATATGGGGCAGTGTTGCACCCCCCTGGTGGGCCGTAAAGGTACTGAAGGGTCCAAAAAACTAAACAGCAGAACTGTTTTTTATTTCCAGTTTTGTAATCAAGCCTGTGACATGCAGATAGCTCATTTAAAAAGTAAGCTTTTTTTTTAAAAGTAAGTTTTATTTGCTGCCTTTTTCTTTAATAAATCAAGTTCAAGTACTTGATTATATTGTCTTACGTGATGAGTTGTTGATGTAGTGTATTTTGGTGGAACTCATAAGATTTTCAGAATTTAAAATGAGCCACAACATTATTCTTCAGTTTGGGAACAAATTATTGTATTCAAAGTATAAATTGTTGGGTTAATTCTAATTCAATGTTAAATCATAGACTGTGATGGAGCAACGTGATACAAAAGAATCCATTTCACAATCTGTTTACCCTTATAGTTTATTTATCTTACTCCTCTACTATTAGTATCAGCTTGTGCGTGTGTGTGAGCGCGCACACGTGCGTGCAGTCATGTATGTATGTATTTCTGTGTACCTGAGTCACTACAGTGGCATCAGGGGCCAATTAGCGTGCTGGATTATGTTTCTGAACTCTGGCCCTGAGGGAACCGAACCACACTGTGAGGAGAGAAAGAGGGGTGGGGGCTGGTGTTTGGGAGTGGGTGGGTGCAGGTGGGGGGGGCGCCATGCTCACCACATGAAGCCGCACAAATTACACCCGCGTCAAACACATCAGTTCACTGTACCTATACTGTATTAGCCGTCATCACAGCGGTGCCTGTGAGTGACAGATGTGATACCAGTCAGGTGCTGGGAGCTGCACACACACACACACACACACACACACACACGGCACTGTATTAATTTCTACTTTTTTCTAATTTAACCAAAGTAATTGAAGTGGAGCTGAAATAAGTGAATTGATTAATGAGTTGACTGACTGATGATCAATTGGAAATGTGGTTTGCCCGTCCATAGTGTATTTACTTCCGTGTGTGCTGCTGCCTTTACTTTATTTAATGTAAAGTTAAACATGGTTTGGAGTTGGTGTTAAATTTTATAAAGCACGTTGAGCATCTTTGCCGTTTTTTCATCATGAGTTAAGAACTTATTTCTTTAAAACATTTTTATTTTGTATAGGTCAAGATTAATTGTAGTGATGTATCAGTGAGGTTATAGGCTACATATAAAGAGTATAAATGTACACAAACAATATTGACTTCTCTATAATATGTGTGTAGGTGACCCAGTTAATCAGCTGACTCACTAATTGCAATGACAATGAATCAATAGAAAATGAACTGCAGTTAACAAACAGTTTCATTTCCTGTTCTGGAAACAGCTACAGGAAGATGTCAACACAGGCTGAAATTGTGAAGAGCATTTGTGACTAAATTAATAAGAGGAGACCGCCAAATTAAAGATGAATTCACTGAAATAACTAAAACAAACTTGACTTCTCAAACCCACCTGGCCTTTATTTGATATAACTGTGTCCTCTGAGACTTAAAAAATTCAATTAAATGACATTTCGTGGCCATGATGTCTGTGTGTTAGGATCATGTGACTAAGTGACCTCACAACTCTGTTAGTTTCATGATGAATTGACCTGAAAGGTGCAGCTCATTTAGGTTTATGATGCACCAGAAATGTGTGTTTTCATTAATAAGTACTGTTCGGTATGAGTGTACACACACACACACACACACACAGTGAGAGCTGAGGGGCTGCGTGTGTGTGTGTGTGTGTGTGTGTGTGTGAGCCGGTCAATGGTTGGGACATGAAGCGTTAGCACGAGCATCGGCGCGTCCGATGGGATTGATCGATTTTGTTGTCAATCGTCATAGCGACTCCCAGAGAGATCGCTTAATATCGCCATTCCTTGGCAGGTGTTTACAGTTTGAGCGCAGAGCGAGTTTTAGTTACAACAACATCTGAGTGAGCAGAAAGAAAGAAAGAAAGAAAGAACGACTTTTTCTCTTCACCGATTTCTGTATTTGTGTTTTTACTTTTGCCTGGACAAGAAATGAAGCTAATATTGTCGCCCCAGAAGGTCCTGCTCCACTAAATCTGCACTGAGCGAGCTGAAGGAATCAGATTCCCAGTGTCGTGGGGGTGAGGGGGTGAGGGATGGGGGGGAGACATTGGTTAATATATGTGGGAGACGGCCTTTTCATCCCCCTCCTCTCTCTCCATCTATCCCTCCCTGCAGGCACACCCCTCACTCTCTATCCAATCTGTTTCTTTTTGTCAACAGTGCTGGCCTGTGATGTAGGGAGGCTTGGTTCAGCCATACACACACACACACACACACACACACACACACTCTGGATTCCATGACTTCAGAGGACATCACATTGACTTCCATTCATTTCCCTCTAACTATCACTGACCTAACCCTATAACCTCAACCCGTCTTCACCCTAAATTGTAAAAAATGACATGACGGGGACTTGATTTTTGTCCCCGTCATGTGACTGTGTAAACAGATTTATGTCCCCATAACATGAGTAATCCCTGAACACACACACACACACACACACACACTATGGTGCATTAGCCCAGCGTCCTGCCTCCCTTCATGCCTATGCTATGGCCTTATTTATCATAATTCGTCGTTTTTACCATACCCACCCCCCTGCTATTCACATGGGCATTATCATATTGTCGGTGTGGCTGCAGGGCTTTGTCGCACAGAGGGCTGACACTTTTAAGTGTAACAGACTTCATCCCTTTAAATACAGCCTTTTTACAACGGGACGGTTTGTCAGGGAAATATGAGTATGACGCGCACAATAGTGCAAGATATTTGTGATCCTATAACGTGCTGGTTCTCCACTGCTGCCTCTTCAGATACTTGGTTTACCAAAAAATCTGCGATGAAATATGGAAAGAATAGGATGTGTGTAGATTTTGAAGTGGAAACATAATAGTAGTCACTTATATTTAGACATAAAACAAAGTTCTGTTTGTCAGTTTGTCTCGTACTATACAGGAAGTCACCTCCTTCATTCATGCATGAACTGAAGGAAGTGACATTTATCTCCATGCAGGACCCAGCTTTCATCGTCCTGGTCTGGTCTGCAGGACGTTAAAATCTATCAAGGTCATCAGTTTGGCTTCAACAACAAAGTTCTCTGCATATATACCCACGATATATAGTTTCAAAGAGTGGCGGACAGTCACTCTGACAATATCTGAGATAGTTTGAACAATTATTTTCCAATACTTGTTTATTTTTGGACAGTTTCTTAACTTTGAACACAAACGTGTGGAATTTCAGGGGGTGATTCATTCAATTTGTCAGTAGTAGTGTTTGTTTCCATTCACCGTTTGATTGCTTTTGAACTTTTAAACATTCTTGGATATCCTCACTGGTAACTTGTCTCCATGCTTGCATCCTTTGCTGTACTGTGGACACCTGACCATCAACTGGTCGACCAATGTATCGTCCATCGACTACAGAGACAACCAAATGGACGCTGTAATAGAAAGTGAGACCTCGTATGTAGGATGATGCGCAGCCTCATTTAAGCATGAATGGAGACTCTAAATGATCATCTTTAACTGCTATACCAACAAAGAGCAGAGGGGGGAAAAGCATAATGGAGATGAGATGATTATCTCAGCTTTAGTAAAAAAAAAAAAAAAAAAAAAAAAGTAGACACACACACTGAGCACATTAAATCTAGACCACACACACACACACTCAGTATCAATTTGCTCTCCAGATCCTAATGAGAAGAGAAAAACCTAATTTGATCCATCTCAGCCCTTCACTCAGCCCTCCATGCTCTCCCCTCCCTCGCCGCTCCTCGGCCGGTCATGGGCTATTCCCGCTGCTCTGATTATTGTTAATCTCATCATATGTCTCTTTCCGCTCAATAAACCCCCCCCTCCTCCATCAGCGCTCCCCATTTTCACTCAAATCAAATTGTTACCGAACATAACCTGCCCGAGCCCCGGCGTGCCGCCGCAGTAATGCAGTTTGTCATAATTAAGTGCCGAGCCTAATTAATTAAATGGTCAGAGGGCTTAATCAGTGCGTCCTGCTGCGGCCTCGCTGCTGCTGCTGCTGCATGATGGGAAAGAAAGTAAGCATGAACAGAGACCGACTGATGGATATCGCTGTTGACGGCTCGGGCCTGAGCAGGAATGACAAAGTTAATTGTGGAGGCATCTCCAAGGTTTAGGGCAGGTGCAGCACACACACACACACACACACACACACACATTTGCACATGTCATGCAAAACACTATGTACGCACACACATTTGCACATGTAATGCAAAACACTATGTACACACACACACACACACACAGACTCTTTTCCAACGCACACATTGTAGTTTTCATTGAATTGCTTGAATACACTGTGCGTATTGATTGAGTAAATGTGCTAATGAAAGTGATGCACAAGGACAGTTCATTAAAGTTAGGCTTGATTAAAAGAGAGAGAGAGTCCATGTAGCAGCTGGACAGGAGCCTGAACATGCATGCGCACACACACACACACACACACGGTCCACTGGTTTGCATTTTTTATCTCTTTTTACGCATCTTTGCCGTTTCCTGTGCTCACTTTTCGCCTGAGAGAGGACAAAGCTCGTAACCCTAGAACACTAACAAATATGAATATGTGATTTTTATTATGTTGCTGTTGTCTGAGCTGCACGGGTCCTTGGGTAACGTCATGCTGTTTACTGACACTATCGAAAGGTACGAGCGTTTCCCTGACCCCAGGCATGTGTTTGGGTGATTTTACCTGAAGTTATAGGCTCACCTGACCTGGGTCGACCAAATAACAAGTTCCCAGCTCCATTACTTTACTTTTCGTTAACGTTTGCCTGATTTTTCACATTTTAGAGGCTTGGGTCCCCCAATGATGCCTTTTTTTGTTTTATGAGATTTGTTTTCCATGTATTGTTTTACTCAAATCAATTCTGATAAGAAGTGGGGTTTTTTCAGGTATATTATATCGGGTATATTTTACCCACAGGGCAATATAATTAATTTGCCTCACATGTGGTGCAGAATAAGTTAAAAAAAAACTTTGCCAAATGAGGCAGAACACAGTGAGAAAAGCTTTAGACCTTTAAAATCTACTTACTGCAGACAGAACAGATGAAATTGTTCGTTTAAGATGTTAAGTTGATGAATAAACATAGTGCTGTATCATAAATAATGTTAATGTCAGGAGTTTAAAGACATTTGTAAAAGTGTAAAAAAAAAATAAAAAAAGAGGACACGTTTACTTACAGAGTTGTCTCTCTCAGATCCTGTTGATTTTGTGCACAAATCATGATCAAATCAGTCAAGTTGCACACAGAAAATCACAAACTGGCAGGAAATGAATGCACAGATAAAACGATAGAACTATTTATTAGTCAACAAAAACAAACAAAAATCAACACCAGCGACCTTCTTGTTCGTCACCACGGCCTTAACATTTAGATTTAGACATTCATGTGCTTCTCACAAACTGTATTTTCTGAATGAAGCCACAAGTTGTATCAATAAGAGAAATGAGTTCATATTTGCTCACTACAATGTTTAATATAATAATCCAGTGACGATTATAACATTAAAACCACAGTTTTTGCCTCTCCTAAAGTTACTTTGATGAGAGAATCTGTGAGGGGATTATTATTTAAAAAAAAAAAAAACAGACATATTTCAGTTCTTTGTGCAGCTTGCTCTCCTTCCCCACCTTGTCCTCTCTCCTCTCTTCACTGAGGCCATTGTGAGAGCACTAAGTGCTTGACCATGAAGAGGGAAGTTGGCCGGGAGAAAAGGAAGTGCTTGGCGCAGCAAGTCAGGGACTAAAAACTTCGCTAAGTTTCTCTCCATCCTTCCTCCCTCCCTCCCGTCCTTCCTTCCTTCCTCTCTCCCCGTCTCGTTCTCTGTCTCCCTCTCTCACTCTCTTACTTTCTTCCCTTGAAATTTCTCTTAGGAGATTATCCGCAGGTAAGCTTGTTACCTCTGCTGGGCCTGCGTCAGCAGCTCTTCCCCCTGCACTGACTGACCACTGAGGATGAGGAGGAGGGATGAGGAGCGAGCGAGAGAGAGAGGGGTGAGGGGTGGGGTGGGGTGGGGGGGGTCATCGAGCCAGAGGAGGAGGCGCTGAGCAGCAGGGGGACGGAGAATGGCGGAGGAGGGGAGGGGGAGGGCAGTATTTTGGCGTGAGGGCCTCGCCACCCGCCACTAACTCGCCGTGACGACATCATAAGATGGAGCAAATGACTCCGCTGCCTCTCCGGGGGGCTGAGGAGGGAGGAGAGGAGGGGGGAGGGAAACAAAGCTGTCTCCTGGTAAAGGCAGCTTCATCCAAACACCCCCCCCCTAACCCTCACACACACACACACACACCTTCATCCATTCTCACATGAAACACAGTCTAGCTGCGGTGACCAGGTCGTCAGACACGCTGGAAATTGAGTGAATACATTCATTCACAAAGCACATTAACGTCAGCGAGAGCATATCATCAAACTTCCGCACAGACATATTATGGGCTGTGTGTGTGTGTGAGTACTTCACAGCTAACCATATTTTTTATTATCTATATTATTACCTCTTTTTTTCCCTTTTTTTAAAAAAAACTTAACTTAACTGTAATCATCTTAAACACAACAAAGACAGATCTGGAAAAAAACACAAAAAAAACAAGCCTTTGTTCCTGTCAATGTGCACATGTTCAAGTGTGCTATGGCTACATCCACGCTATTTTTGTTCTTTTTTAAAAAATGCATAAATTCTGCTCCAGATACACCAGTATTTACAAGACCCGAAAAATCCACGGCTAAATTTTATGGCACAGGACGAGCAATTCTCCACTCTACTCCACTTGTTTTATTACTTTGTTTTGCTTCTGCGTTAGAAATAATAAATAGTTGTTTGTCTCCATATGTGGCCCTGCATGCGATGGACTGGTGAGCTGTCCAGGGTGTGACCCCGCCTGTCGCCCTATATCAGCTGAGATTGGCACAGCACCTGCACCTGCCCCCCGTGACCCTCCTGTGGAGGATAAAGCGGTAGAACAGGGGTGGGCAATTAATTTAATTTTGTCTATTTTATCTGAAAAAGCAGTAAATTGTATTGTAAATTTTTCAAAATAAACAGGGACAGGGATGCCCAAAGGGCCGTATGTGGCCCGCGGGCCGTAAGATGCCCAGGTCTACGGTAGAAGATGGATGGATGGATGGATTAGGGATGGTTCCTGGTACCTGGGGCTTTTTTTGAGTACCTGCTCTGGTGAGGTTCTAAGTTCCACTGATTGGTCAGAGAGTGTCGTCACTGCAACATGGCCTCCATGTCTACTGTCCACACAGGGTGCAGACGCTCCTGTGTTCGGTAAATGATGGCGGTTTCGTGACCCCGCCCACGTTGAGGAGGTTCTATGACGTGATGGAAAACGACGTGAAAACTGAGTAGAGTCGAGTCTTGCTCGAACCATGGAAGTCATGGAAACGCGCCATTAGTTTGGATGGTGATGCACTGACCGGCATTCGTTCCTGCAAATCTCAGCTGTGACGTTTTGGATGAATGGGGATAGTTTTGTAAAGTTTTGTCTTAACGTAAAACTAATGACTAATGTAAGTGATTTGTGTTTGTTTGACCATGAATTCAATGGATGGAGTTATGGATTCATTATGTTTTTCTCCTTTCAACTTTCATTTTGCAGCCTGGTCTTCCAAAAGGTTGCAGTTACACTTTTGTTGCAGAACACAGGAATGATTACACGTGTATTACTGTCCCATGGTGTGTATTAGAAATTGTCAGAACAAGTCGCCCATCTGCCAATCGGCGCTACCATTAGCTGTCACTAATTCTGACACACTGGACCTTTAAAACACTGTAACAGTGGTATATATATATACATATTATATATATCTATACATATATATGTTTGTTTCAGAAAAGTGAGCTCACGTGTTTCTGTAGAAATGTACAATGGCAACATGTAATTCCTTGTGACTGGGTTGTGGTTCGGCCTAAGATCTGGATTTAACAGCAAGGCTAGAACAAGGTGTGTGTGTGTGTGTGTGTGTGCAGGGAGGCTTACTGAAGCCTTCACAAACAGGGTCCCCCCCCACCGCCCCCCCCCGCAGGCTTTGGGGGTGGGGTGGAGGGATTGGAGGTGCTCTCCAGGAGAAGTGGAGAGATAAATGGGAGAAGTGAGTGGATGAAAGGGATGTTCTCCTCCAGACATGGCGGAGGAAATCTGCTCAGATCTTCCCCTTGTTAGAGAGGAGGTAAGAAGGATCAGTGCAGCCACTCTTCTCTCCGGCTGAGCCTCCACCACAGCACAGTTCGAGTAAAAACTCCACAACGCCATCATCCGACATGATTTTCACCTTCTCTGCTGCCTGCATTTCCTCCTCTCCTCCTCTTTGTCTTTTTCCCCCTTGTGCATTCCACATATAGTTTCTATTCAACAGCCCAGGTGGTTCCTTCTCTCACCACAGAAATCTAGCAGTTCAGTCTCTGAAGGAACAAGTATACTGATACTGTTCCTCCCAGAGGAACTAGATGTAGATCAGAAAGGTGGAGGCTGAGGTGTGTAACAGGTTTAGGGGAAGAAGGGGTTGCAGATGATCTCAAACAGCTAAGTTAAATATGGTTCTTCAGAGTTCTTGTCGGAGGTATTTTTGTCTGCTTCCTCATACAGTCCAAATACATACGGAGGTCAATTGGACACGTCTCAGTATGTTGGCCCTGTGATGGACTTGTCCTCCCAGTCTTTACCCTGTGTCATCTGGGATTAATTTGGGATTGACTTGTGTTTGTTTTCGAGCTGCCAGTGTGTCAGACTGTTGCAAACGCGACTCACAAATTCTGACTTGTTTATGACGCGGTTGGACAGTTGTTTCTTCCAAGAAGCATTTTTTCCTAAGGCTTTTTTAGATGATCTCATTTTGGTGCAGATATCACCTTTATTTTTCTGAGTGTATCTACAGGGGGGAGAAAGGTGGGACTGGGCCACAAGAGAGCCTCCAGGGCCAAGGGTATCAGCCTGTCATGAATTAATCAATCTACAGCTCACTCAGGTGAATTAATTAGCAAGTACAGCTGCTGCGTCCTTGCGGTGTCATATTATCATATATCTTTTTTTTTAAAAAAAGGTGAGACAGTTATGCTCCGAAATAAACTCTGAGCTGAGCTGGAGACGACTGATGAGACGTGCGCGCGCGAGCGGCTCGTTTCGTTTCTTTGTTTCACGCCGGAGATGAAAGTATTGATTTCTGAAGGTTATTAAAAACAACAATTTTAGGAAATATTCAGGTGAAAAAGAATTGTTGGTATCTTTCTAGCCTTTTAATGAACATTTATGTTTTAAATGACATGAAATGACGTTGTCTGGTTTACTTGTTTGAAATGACATTAGATGTTATAAAAATGTCAGACACTATAGTCTGCCCAAATCATCACAGTCTTCGATTGAATGTGTGATTTTTGAATCAAGCCCTCAACGGGCTGCTGAATGTGAGATTATGTTGTTGTATGATGTGATTAATGTGTTGTTAATTTCCCCCCTTTTCTTAGCAGTATGGTTTGTATATTGAAAAAGTGAATCCGCTTGTTAGTACAGGAAACACAGAATATCTCCTTGTCATTATTATTACAGCTGCATCATACAGTATTTCATTAGTTCAAATTCCACAGTTGGTGCAGGTCCTTAACCCTTTTATTTTAACCATAAAATGGTCAGAAAGTGAGTTTAATTACTTTTGCCCAGTTTTCCAGAATAACTTTCAATATCTGCCAGTTATTTACAATTTACTGCATGTTAATTATTACTTTAATTTATTTATTTAATTTTTTTTCATACTTTTGTTAATTGCCACACGGTGGTGTAGTCGTTAGCACTCTCGCCTTGCAGCGAGAAGACCGGGGTTCGAGCCCCAGTTGGAACAAGGGCCTTTCTGCATGGAGTTTGCATGTTCTCACCGTGTGTGCGTGGGTTCTCTCAGGGTTCTCCGGCTTCCTCCCACAGTCCAAAAACATGCAATGTGGGGATTAGGTAAATTGGACACTCTAAAATTGACCGTAGGAGTGAGTGTGTGAGTGAATGGTTGTTTGTCTCTATCTGTGTGTGGCCCTGCGATGGACTGGCGAATTGTCCAGGGTGTACCCCGCCTATCGCCCGATGTAGCTGAGATTGGCACAGCACCCCCCGCGACCCTCTGGTGGAGGATAAAGTGGTTAGATGATGACTGACTGACTTTTGTTAATCCCTTATTAGGGAAATTCTTTCTCGACATTTAACCAGAAAATCAGTTGTAACACAAACACCAGATTGAAATGTGTGTGTGTTAAATTTGAAATGTGAACGGTATGAAACATATTTAAAATAACAACATGACCTTTAATAACCGCACGTTGACTTTGACGTGCGACTTCTCAGCTTTCAGAAACCGTTGCACAGTTACGGTGACGCAAAGTGCAAACTGTGACTGTGACGTCTGCGATGCGCTCATTGTCAAAAACCCGTTTGAGTTTGAGAAACAAAGATAAACGTTGCTCAAAAGAGGTTCTGTACTGTTGTCTGCAAATGTCTCCTGCCGTCTCTCAACTCTTCAAATTGTGAATGAAATCTCTGATGCTCAACACACTGCTTTGCTCTGTGAGCTTTGTTTCCGGGACTTTGAAAACAACCGTGTTCCCACCACAGGGATCAGAGCTGGAATTGTTCTTTTAAGAACACTCTGGAGCGAGTGTAGCTCTGATCGTGCATGATCGGTTGAGTTGCCTATGCCCACATTGTTTTATTGGCTTGTTTGTGGTCATCGGTGGTGGCTAATTTGCCTGATTTGACCACGTTGGAAACACAGGTGAACAAATGTGTGCAGGAACCTATAGTTAGTTCCTGACCATTGGTCATTACGCAGCTGTGGTCTGCATCAGTGACACACACTTTTTACTCTGTTGTCTATGAGCTTCAGTGAAGCCTTCTATCTGTTTCTACAGCAAGTCTGTGGTGGGACTTTGGATATAAAAGAGAATTTGGGGCTATTTTACAGGCTGTTCTTACACTGTTCTTACAATCACACAACAACAACAATAACAACAACAACAAGTAAATAGCATAAAGTGTTAATATTTGTACTTTGTTGCAAGTTGCATCCCCGTGTCCCTGCAGCTCATGTTCATGTTGGATCAAAAATCATAAATCAGAATCACAGAACCATATGGACTCAACACAGTTGTTGAAAAACAAAACAACCAAAGTTAACTTTGACTTCTCAGATTGCTGCATGGACTTATTCGCCGCCACTGCTTCTTTGTGTTTTTTTGCTGACCACTGTGGATAGATTAATGAGTGTGGGATCTTAGGAATGTTAATTAATTTGATTATGTGCACAGAGGGGAGGGGTCTATGGTTAGGTGGAGTGGAAAGTGGGTGTGTGTGTGTTGGTTTTATTGAAGGGGTGGGGTGCAGGGTTGGCGGGGCAGAACAACTGTGCAAGATGAATAGGTGAGCTGCTCTGGCAGGCTGGCTGTGCCTGGCCTTAATATATAGCATGTGCTGCCACATAGTCAATGCGCTTTTAATTCACCTCTTACTACACACACACACACACACATGGACATTAACGGTCCAGTATGCACATGCATGCACACACACACACACACATGGACATTAACAGTCCAGTATGCACATGCATGCACACACACACACAGGTTTATGCCGCTATTCTTATTAGGACACTGCATTGACTTACAGCCTAAACAAAGTCTTAACCTTAACCATAACAAATTCCTCAAAAATGAGATTCTGCCTCATAAGGATCAGGTTTTGGTCTTGATGAGGACCACTGGTCCTGACATGGTCAGTGTTTATGGCAGAAAAATGTCCTCAAGAGGTCACAAAAACAAAACTGGAATGATTCCTAACAACACATTTCTTGACATCTTTGGTTATTTTGTCAGACCTCCCCACGGACCATGCAGTGGCGTGATGCTAAGCATGGTTTGCATGAGCTAGAAATCTCAGGTAGACCATCAATTGAAATTGATACATAGACCTTATTCTCAGTGTGGAAGTTGCATGTTTTATACGAGTCTCCTCATAGCCCAATCTTCTCCCACTGTCATGTGTGTGCATGGCGTACCCTCACCTTTCAGCCTATGTGAGCTGGAATAAAGTCTCTTAACATCAGACAAATGTCATAAAGAGGCGACAGATTCAAACTAGGATGATTTCTAACAACAGATTTGTGACATCTTCGGTTATTTTGTCAGACCTCATCATGGACCACGCGGTGGCGTGATGGTAAGCACTGCATAGAAGGTCACTAGTTCAAATCTCCTGTAGACCAACAAACTCAAATTGATACATAGACCTTGTTCACCTGTAGGTGGTTCCATTGAGGACCTGTCTGTGGGGAGGTTAGATGTTTTATCTCATTGTGTCTGTGTTGTCTCTAGATACTGTACCCCATTCTTCTCCCACAGTCTGGAAAATGTGCAGATTAGGGATTAGGCAGAAGACTTTTATGTGACATTACTTTTTCTGCACTTGGCGAGGTTGTGTGGAGGCTCTGCAGTGGATTCCACACGTATGTGATCCCACACTTTCATTACTGTAAAGTATTGTCCTGCAGACGTCACACAGACCTCAGCATTCTCAGAAATACAGATAGTGTGATTTGGCCTCACATCTCTTCTGACTGAAATGTGCTTTAAACACAGACATTTGGAAGCGTGACTGTGGGACTACAGCGTTAAAACATACATGCAGAAGAATACAGGACAGAATGAAGGCAAGCGTGAACGAGCAGGGTGTACTCACACACACACACACACACAGACCTCTGTGGATTATTTATTAGTGATATCCCCCGGTGTGTTAATACACAGGGCCACAGGGGCTGTTTATATGCTTATGAAGCCTCAAAGCAAACCCAGACTAATTGCATTAACCGGCGCGATGAGAAGCTCGTGACTCTGACCCTGAGCCGTTTATGACCCGCGGATCAATCGACCTCCTCGCTCAGATTTCCCTCCAATTTCCTTCCCGTCCATTTCCTCCACTTGCCCCTCCTCCATCCTCCATTCTCCATCCTCATCTGCTTTTTTCGGGCCACAGCAGGCCCCGCAGCCCGCCCGTCTAATTACCATCATCGTACTGTATATGATTGAGTCCTGACCGTAAAAACACACCGGTAAAATGGAGAGGAGCAAACAAACATGAGGTTTACTGCTGCGGCCTGGTGATGCTGATATGGGACAGCAGTTATGACCATTCGCTGTCTAATCCCCTGACACTTTCATTTCATATTTAATTGCACGGCGGTGATTATGGCACTTAGGGTTTTATTCCGCGTTTATCTAATGGTGCTCCGGTGGCACTGTGGTGACACCTTTTATTTTATTTGATGCTCAATCAGGCCGAATTTACGGCCTCTTTCTGTTCTGTATGAAATATCTGCTAAATGACTGTTACATAAAGGCCGGAGAGCCGTTTCCAGGCCGGTGTGAATGTGTCTGAAGGACAATGCGGAGTGAATGGGAGCACAGTGGGTGCATTTTCTGCTCCTTGTACTTGATGTATTTAACTAAATATCCGGCTTGACACCACAGATTCTCCCAGGAGCTGCTGTTCAGCAACTGCCTGTGCAAAGACAACAGGTTTACTCGTCCTGTTATCTTTTTAATTTACAGTTATTTGTTGCTCGGTGGAAGTGGTTTAATGTCGAACTGTATGCACAAGCAAATTTGATTTCTTTCTCAACCTTTTTCTTCCTTCCTTCCTGCTTCACATTTTTTCTTTTCCTAATTCCTTCTTGGTTCCTTTCGTCTTTCTTTAGTTACTTCCACTTTACGGAATCAAATAAAATGTTCCATTCAATTTCCAGTTCCTTTTTTTAAAATGTCATGTCCGAGGTTACAAATATAACCTCTTCTCTTCTCTGCCAACTCTCCTTCCTTTCCTTTGCCCTTTTTATTCTTCTTTTCTTTACCCTTGGAAGCATGACCTACCAGTACCTACAGAATAGAATCAATAAACTTAAGAAATGTCTTTAATTTTGGTTAAAGATGATGAATTTCATTATATTTTGATCAACAAAAGAGTGATTTATATCAAAGATTTCTAGGAGATTCCACTGGGAATGCTTGGGGTCATTTCAAAGATTTTGAAGAATAACAACCCATGGGGCCATTTTTGACCCCACTCATGCATCTAAGAGTTAAAGATGGTTCCATTATCTCTGGTCTCGTTCTCCCCCCCCTCCCCTGGTCTTCCCTTTGCATTTTCATCTTCTTCACAACTAGAAAAAGAATCTTTTACTTTATGTTTTAATTCAAATAAAACGTATTCATTCATCGCAGCCTTCCAGCAGCAGTAACACAGAGGTCTTTTGTTTTTTCCTGCTGGGAAGTCCTTGTTCCTAATTTCTTTTTGGTTTCCTTTCCTGTCTACCTCTTCTCATGGTTCCTCCCATCTTTTTTTATCTTAAGTTACTTCCACTTTACAGAATCAAATCAAATATTCCGTTCAATTTCCAGTCCTTTCTCTGCTTTTTCTGTCTTAAAATCTTACTTCCCGAGGTTCCTCCAATTTAACCTCTTCTCTTCTGACTTCTCTGCCAACTCTCCTTCCTTTCCTTAGCCCTTTTTATTCTTCTTTTCTTAAAGAAGGTTCCATTATCTCTGGTCTCTTTCTCCTTATGCCCTTCCACTGGTCTCCTCTTTGCCTTTTCATCTTCTTCACAACAAGAAAAAGAACCTTTTACTTTGTTTTTTAGCCCTAAAACAAACACATATCCATACACCACAGTACTAAAGCACTGTCTAAATCCTCCCAGCAGCAGTTGAGTAACACAGAGGTGTTTTGTTTTTTTCCCTTTCCCAACAGTCTCTGACAGCCCTGTCACCACGGCGACGACCAGTCGCCACAAACTCGGTGTCACTGTGGAGACAAGGCCGTGCAGGGCCAGGACAGCACTTGTCACAACGACCCAGCGTCGCCTCAAACCCGGCCGAGCGCTCAGTCAGAGCTCATCGCTCGGCGGCGTCTCCGGCAGTCAGCGGGAGTGTGTGAGAACAGACAGCTGCAGGAGAGGAAGAGGGAGATGAGAGGAACCAGGAGAGGACAGGTGCTGGTGGTGAGATGAAGGAGGCAGACGGCCTCTTGTTTACTGTTAGGAGTCATTACCAGTATTTTTTCCTCTCTGTCGTCTTATTGGCATTTTGTCGGGATGGCGTTCATCGCTCAGCGCATCCTTTGTGAAACGCGTGTATCTATCGTGCATCGCTGAGGTTCGGCTGCTGTCACCACATTATCCCTCTCACCGCTGTCCTGTCGAGAGGGAGGCGCGCGCTGCGACAGCTGCTGCTGTTTTATTAATAACGAGTGGTGGCTTTAAAGCAGACAGACACTTCCAGGAGAATGGGCCATTACCCTTTTGTTTTGTATCTCGTTTTGTCTCCGTGAGAAGTGAGGAAAACAACTCCGCTCGCCTGTCGCCTACAGAGGGAGGAAATTAACCGTTTGGTGAATGATTGGCCGCATCTCAGTGGAACTGAGTTCGTATGATGAGGCTGACAAGTGTCTCAGTGTTAGTTTGTCTCCGCCTTGTAAACGGTCTGTTTTTCTATAGACACCTAAGTGTCCCAGAGCTGGGAGTTTAACCCCTAACCTTTGACTTGTGCCACCCCTGATCCACCATCACCATGTGCAGTTTTGCCACAGTTGAATCCACATTTGTAATGTGCATGTGTTAGTATCAGCAGAGCCTTGAAGATCAGCTTGGTGGGAGTGGCTCAGGACGGAGAGCCTTGATCCCAAAACGTGAGTATTTCACCTTTGGATGAGCCTGAGCAATCCAACAATCTTGCCTACTGCAGCTTTAAAGAAGAACCGTTTTATTTGCTAATCGTGAATAGAGCAAAAACAACAGTGCAGATAATATAGCTGTACAATATTTTCCTGCTTTCCTTTTGATTTCGAATCCAAGTGTCACCATTAAGCCCTGACGGGCCAGTCATAGCGGAGACGAGGATAAAATATTTAAAAAAAGAAAGAAAGAAAGAAAGAAAGAAAGAAAATGGGACTTTTCCTTGCAGCAGAATAGCGATCACATTATAACCTGCGCGATGAGAGCAGTTCCTGCTCTGTGCCTCTAATCAATGAGAGAAACCCCCACATGACTGGTGGGCCTGTGCCCTACATCAGCGCTCCACCGCGTGCACTGTGTGTCTGCAGAACTTGCTGCAAACGCTCCGTAAGCACTTTATCAGAAACGCTTGTTCTTTTTGGTCTTTTTCTGCTTTCTTGTTGTTTTGTTTTTCTCCCCACCCCACACCCCCGAACCCACCTCCTCCTCCAGAAAAGAAACCTGCATTCTGACACTCATTAAAAGAGAAAAGAAGGGATGTGTGTGTGTGTGTGTGTGGGGGGGGGGACATCAAGAGATGGAAGCGAGGCTCTCTCGCTCTCTCTCACGCTCGCCTCTCTCCAAACTGCGGTCACGTACACACAGAGCCGTCACGACACGGCGGAGGTGCGCTTGTTATTTAGATCACACTCCTCTCTGTGTTCGAGTCACAAGCCGCTCCGTACAAAGACGATCAATTATGGATCAAATGAGGAACGTCTTTTATTAATCCATCGCAGTTTTTCCTTCCTTCACTCGGTCCTTCTGCACACTGTGGTGTGACAGGACACTGAGTGGGAAGTGTCCGACCTCACATTTTCCATATTTATTACCTTATGGCTTCTTTTTTCTTCTTTGTTTATTTTGCCAGAAGTTTCTTTAAATTCTTCCAAATTCTTCCCGTCACTTCCTGACCTCACACATTTTCTAATTTCCACCATTTGTTGCTTCCTTCACTCCGTATTTCCTTTGTCTTTCTGCGTTACCTCACCTGTTTTCCTTGTTTCCTTCCTTCCCTCCTTATCTGTCTTTCCCTCTGTTGTTACACATATTCATTATTTATTTCCTTCATTCAAAACCACCTCTTCTCTCTCTTCACGGTTTCTTTTCATCATCGTTTCATTATTTTAACTCCTGCCTCCTTTCTTTAATATTTCATTTCTTCCTTCCCTCATGGTCTTAGACATTGTCCCCAATTGATTTTACTTCACTTTCTTTCTTTCTTTCTTTCTTTATATCTTTTTTCTTTCTATCTTTTTTTGCTTAATTTTGAAAACAACAAATGTTTCTTTGAAGGTGGCGAGGTGGGACTCTCTCTCTCTCTCCCTCTCTCTCTCTCCCTCTCTCTTTCTCTGTGACAGAGAGAGACATATCTCCCTCTCAGTGCTCCAGCTGTTTCAGTAAAACAGAAGATAACACTATAACATCATGCCTCCTCCTCGTCCTCCTCCTCCTCCTCCTCCTCCTCTTATCCCCTCCATCACTCTCATTCATAATTTATCCGGAGACTGATTTTTTGCCGACACAATCCCGGGCGTCGCAGTGCAAACACTCTCTCCAGTTTCACTCGGGCTGCGTGGCCACTTCCTCCTGCAACAGGAAGCAGGTGTCGATAAGTACAGGAAGTGAAAACTGGCACCCGGCCTCAGGTGAGTGTGTCCTCTTAGGTGTTAGATATCCCTTACCACTTATCTCACTCACACACACTCACTGTAAACACTGCTGTATATATAGAATTTCACCTATTTGTTGACTTCTTAATTTTTTTTATTTTTTGCAGCACTGCCAGTGTTTTACAAGTTAAAGGATAATATTTAAGTGACATTTTAATACCTGCGTTATTATTTATATTTCAGGATTTCATTTTATTTTGTGTCCACAGTCACACATTTTTTCTGTGACGTCATGATTGTAACGACATATTATCCAGTAGTAACGATAGTTTGGTGATGCTATTTCAGCAAGACTTATAAAGAGAAAAGTTATTAATAATAACAACAATAAGAGGAGGAAGACACTTGACACATAAAATGTGGAAATGATGATGTTCCTCAAGTGTCTTGTTTTTGTCCACAAACCAAAGTGATTCAGTTTTTAAGGATTTCTTTGTTTTCTGGAGCAAAAAGATTCACATTTAAGAAGCTGAAACAATCCGAAATCTTGTTTTAATCATGAAACAAGCGTCAAACCGATGAATCGATGATCAAAATAATTGACGATTCATCGAGTCATTGTTTCAGCTCTTGCTGCAACAACACTTTTCTGATTATAATTACCACCTGACATGAGTGTCCAAGTGTCCATATCCATAAATGTCTTGTTATTAATGTGTTGTAGTTTTATTTTGCACGAGAACACAATACTCTCTTCTCTTCTCTGTGTAGAGGGTGAAGTCGTGCAGTGCAGACTCTGGCTCAGGCCCCACACAGTGGCACACAGGTGAGTGTGTCCTCCGCGGTGTTGAATATCCCTTACCTGTGCTTCACTGAAGTTTGCAGCACACAAATCAATTGTTTCTATTAACAGGGGCCGAGGTCTCTGTTAACCCCGAGTGTCATGGACAACCTTTGAGGGAAGGAGACAGAGTAAGTCAGACTCTTATGTGTTTAAAGTCAAAATAATGTCTGAGTTTGTGCAACAACTGCATGACAACTGTGTCTGTAAATCACTGCAACAGCTGAACTTTTTAAATGCTTCTTTATGGAAAACTACTTTATCTCACTGTCTTTTCCAAGTAAAACTAAAAGTTTGTAAACCGCTCACTCCCCGCACCAAAGTCCATAGAGAAAATCAGCAATTTTACATCGTGGCACAGAGAAATGTGTTGATCCACGGCTGCCCAGTAAGTCGTGAAATGTGTTACTTTGTGACTTTGGTGTTTGAAATCCTTCCTTTGCATTTAGTTTCACAAACTTATACAGGTCAGCAGTAGACCAGGAGCTCCTGAAAACATTGATTTTCTCTGTGGACTTTAGTGTGTGTGAGTAAGGTTATCAAACAATCAAAGTTCCCTCCATGAAAGGCTTCATAATGGCACAATATAAAGGCATAACATCACACTTTAAGAGACATTTAATGTTCAAGAGGCCAAAAACAGGTTTGTGCGACTATAGTCTGACCAGAATGATCTGAGTGCTTAATCGCACAAACTCAAAGACCAAAATCCATTGTGATGAAATGGAAAAAGACACAAAATTTAGGCGCAAATGAAGAAATAAAAATATTCTTTACATAATGCATTGAAAAGGCTAAAAGTTTTTTAGTTTGTGCCACATTTTAGGGGTTATCGCAAGACAGTCTTGAGTCCCAACAGTCGCACAATCTGAATACAAAGTGCCTTCTGAGTGTTTCATAATACAATTTACAAATACTACATTTAATTGAATTGAATTGAATTTAATTACATTTAATGTGAGTGTTTAAAGATGAAAGACTCACAACTTCTTGACACGAAGACATGGTCTCAGTTTCAGTGCCTTGACTTTGACTCGTCCTCAGTCGGCGCAGTGTTGGCCTCACACTCGATCACACACTGACTCCACATCTATGTGTGTGTGTGTGTGTGTGTGTTGATGGAGAGAGACAGTCTAACCACAATATGTTAAAACCACACAAGATGGATTCTTTTTTTCATATATATATATATATATATATATATATATCTATACATATAGTGTGATGCTGCTCTGTGACTTCAGCTCCTCCTGAGGGAGCAGAAGCTGTGAAAACAGCGCCGCGTCCCCAGGAGGGCTGTTAGAGCGCGGTTTCAATTAAAGACAAAAGCGGAGCTGGAGAGACTCGGGGCCGGGTAAAGAGTCTGAGCTGATTATGAACATCCTCTTCTTAATGAGACGCAGGAGCTCTTATTTACAGCCGAGGTCTCACCGTCGATGAGAGAGAGCGAGAGAGAGAGAGAGAGAGAAGAGAGAGAGCAGGGACAGTTTGAGATGATTATTATCAGACAGACCATAATGTGGATGGAGTACTATCAGCCCTGTTTTATAGCTACTGTCATTTCGTTTTATTCACTCTTAATTACATTTATTTTTTGCAAGATTGTGTTGGCCTTTGCTGGTTGTATCGTCATTCATTTAGAAAGCACACATATTTATTATTGTGTTGAGACTGTAATTGGATAATAGCGTCAGGATGAAGCCAAACATTGTGTAAAATTAAGTCCAAGACATCAGTTTGTAATTTGGATTTACAGCGGCGGGCAAGTGAGACGAGTGAGTGAGTGAGTGCACATTGAGGTATGAGAGCGTTGTGTTTAAAGTGCAGAACGCCTGCATATGATGGGATGTTATTTGGTTGGATTAAATGAGTGTAACACTGAATGTGTTTTAGTTTCAGGGAAGGTGGGGGCTGTAACTCACTTCTAACTATCTTTAACACTGCGCTGCATAGGTTTAGGTGGTTTTTGTGGTTGGTGATGTTTTTATAGGGATCACATGGTGGAACAGTGGCTATAATCTTTGCCTCACAGCAAGAATGTCACCAGTTTGGATCCCAGTTTTTGCATGTTCTCCTTATATGCACGTGGTTTGACTCAACAGTTACCGTTTTATTAAAATTCCGATATATGAAGTGCACTTATTTTTTCATGTTATAGAGAATATTACTCATGCATTCATGTGGTGTTGTCAAAATGTTCCTATTGCAAATTTATTAATTTGTTTTATAAATAACATTTATAAAACACGTGTTTTTAGCACATGAACAACGTTGCCGATTGGTCTTTAAAATGTGTCCCTGGGCAAGACACCTAATATGAAAAGATGTCTTCATGAGTTACCTGTCAGGTCGGCCCACACCTGAACTGAAGCCCTGAATCACAATAATTATTATAAATATAGTTATTCCCACAGTGAAACTGGAGCTAGGTCCAAAGGTTTAGTAGTCATGATCAATTTTGTGTCATAAAGGACCCTGTTTAATCTAACTGGATTGTGTGACTTCTTTTTGCGAGTATTATGAGTAAGGAACAGTGCATATCGTTCTCTTGACTCTTTTCTTTTACAATCTTTCCCTTTCTTCTTGTTCCAAACTCTATCTCTTTAGGGTCTGGAAATCCAAACAAACCAAGGCAAGAAAAGAGTTCAGCAGCCACCACCTCATAACCCTAACACTGGAGGACAAAACGCTCAAAATTATGAGTATAATGTATAAAAAATGTAGGCTAGATCTGGTACAGCGTGTCTCTCCGCCACTAACTTGGACAACCAGGCTGGAATGTAAAGCAAAACAAGTCCTGAAACTGATGAACCTGAGGTGACCCATTCTCTGCTTCCCCAGCATGAAACAGCCCCTCCTCCCCTCCCCTCTCTCCCCCTCTCTCTCTCTGGCTGTGGCGACATTCCCAGGAGGCAGTTTTCTGGACGGTTCTCCGCGATCGGGCTGGGATGAACTCCACATCTCTCACCCGTAAAGAGATGGAGCACAAAAGCTGCTGTCTCAGCACCTGCCGTCCCCCCAGTGAAAATCAAAATATCAATAAGCTCTTATAGCATTAAGGAAAATGCCTAAATCTGACACTTTCTCTGCCTCCGTTCCCTCCCCTCTCCCTTTGCCAATATCACTCAACCACTTACACTTGGCATGGACCCACTGGAGAGTTTTACATGTACATTAAGAGAGGCTTTCTGCCTCTATTTGTCCTCCTGCGCCTCCTCCTCCGCTCCACTATATCTATTAAAGTAAATATACACTGGCTGGACGGTGACACATAGTCCATCCTCATTCATTTTTGAGCAGGTGATTGACAGGACTTGAGTTATTGCTGTGGTTGGAGACGACTGCAGAGCACAGCGGCCCCAAAAATAATGTTAATGTGTACTGAGATATTGTACTCAAGTAAAAGTACCACTGTTTTGGTAACATTTTACTGAAGTGCAAGTATAACTACTGGTTTAAATATGTACTCATGTTAACGTAAAAAAGTAGCTTGTTTAAAAATGCACTCAGAGTAAAAGTTACTACAGGGTTGGGGTTCTTTCTTGTGTCGTGCAAAAGAGACACATGGACACAAATCTCACATGAATTGTTTTTTAATTAAAGGCAAACCTTAACAAATGAAAGTGCTGACAAAATTAAATATGTACACACATAATGTGTCAGTCAAAATGGGTCAAAGGTCACAAATGTTTTAACTTACTTACTCACTCAGGGACCATAGTTAACGACCAATTCACCTGTCCTCACCATTCACCTGTCCTCATCATACACCTGTCCTCACCATTCACCTGTCCTCGCCTTTCACCTGTCCTTATCATTCACCTGTCCTCACCATTTACCTGTCCTCGTCATTCACCTGTCCTCGTCATTTACCAGTCCTCATCATTCACCAGTCCTCATCATTCACCTGTCCTCATCATACACCTGTCCTTATCGTTCACCTGTCCTAACCATTTACCTGTCCTCGTCATTCACCTGTCCTCATCATTCACCAGTCCTCATCATACACCTGTCCTCATCATTCATCTGTCCTCTTCCAACCTGTCCTCATTCACCTGTCCTCATCATTCATCTGTCCTCATCATTAACCTGTCCTCAACATTCAACTGTCCTCATCATTCACCTGTCCTCATCATACACCTGTCCTCAACATTCACCTGTCCTTGTCTTTTACCTGTCCTCGTCATCCACCTGTCCTCAACATTCACCTGTCCTCATCATTAACCTGTCCTCGGCATTCACTTGTCCTCGACATTCACTTGTCCTCGACATTCACCTGTCCTCAACATTCACCTGTCCTCATCATTCACCTGTCCTCGACATTCACTTTGGCATCATTTACTGCCAAAGTTTTTTTTTAATTCAGGCCAACATTTTGTTTTGTCTCATTAACGGATGAGATTTCAAATGTAGCAAAGTACAGCACTTAAAAACATACTTATTTAAAGTAAAATGACAAAAAAGTGGCACCACTGTTTGATTCCATACGAACAAGGCTGGGATCCGTCATGTTTAGATAATCTATCACTGTGAAAGCACAAACACTGACCCCATGAAAAAGAGCCTTACGAGGGAAAAGAGGATCAAGATATGATTCACGTAAAAAAAAGGGCAGGGGAATTGGGCCGGATAAGCAAAAGGAGATATCACGCAGAGAGACATAGACACGTGTTTAAGTCAGGAATAAGTTGTGGAACGGGAAGAATGGCCTGAGGCAAGGGAGAGGATAAAGGGAGGAGGGCGGGGATGAGGGACAGGGAGAGAGAGAGAGAGAGAGAGAGAGAGAGAGAGGGTGGTGGTGGTAAAGCTGAATGATTGCTCTGTGAGAATTATTATTGATGATTCAGGCAGTGTGAATTATTAATGGGAAGCGAAAAGCATCTTTGAACGTGTCTCTGACATTCGATACTGACAGAGATCAATGAGCTGGCGTGGACGAGGGGAGCAGAGATGAAGGGAGGGAGGGTTTGGCAGAGCAGACAGAGGAAAATATGGAGGAAAGGAAGGTGCCGCTGTGTGTTTTTGGCCGAGCGGAGTCCTTCAGACAAGCGCTTGTCACAAGGGTTCATGAGAGAGAGGTCGGAGGACGAGACGAGGGGTCATGTGACCGTGCTGAAGGTGATTGGCTGTGACATTGTCTTGGGTCTAATGCTCCTCCTCAGACGCAGGAAACAGCAGAGCAGCTCCCTCCCCCCCCCCATGTCTTGTCTCTTCACCCTGGCTGTGTGTGTGTGTGTGAGAGAGAGACATTGTGACAGTCATGCTCTCTCTCTCTTGTAACGGCACACAGTTAAAGGTGAGTTCAGTACTCACTTACCCTCTGTGTGTGTTTGACGATGCTGATCTTTTCCAACTTGACGTACAAGTGTCCACAGAATCCAGACTCACTGCTCCTCACTGCACCCACGTACACTATGTCATAAAAGGAAACCTCGGACGCAAGAAGCAGACTTTACTGATAAATGTTTTCAAGATTCACCTCCTTCTGTGATGAAAGAGGATTACGCACAAATAGCACGCCACCTTCAGGACATTTCACGTGTCATTTTATACCTTTTGGGGCGAGGGTTAGGGTTAGAATTGGATTTAAGTTAGGATTAGGTTTGGGGCTGCGGACAGCAGTATGTCTATGAGTGTCCTTACTGAGAATGCTGTATGAGAAAGTGTGTGTGTGTGTGTGGATTTGAGAGAGTGTGTAGGGGTCAGCAGGTCACACAGGAAAGGCTGATCCCAAGGGACAGACTGCCACTGCCACTCAGCTGCTTCTTTAAAACACAAACAAACACACACACACACACTCTCACTCACTCATGTTGTTCGTTCAGACTGACGTGACATAGACGTCGCCGCGCCTGACACTAAAAGGGGGGACAGGGCTCGGCTCCTATCGTCACGGTAACAGGGTGATGGGTGAGACAGACCTGCTCCAGACGCCACACCTGATCATGTAGCGTGCAGGACAGCGGGTGTTTTATCCGAAACAGTCAGAAGTGTGCTGTCTCCTGCTGTGACACACATGTGCAAACACACACACACACACACACACCACGCTGAACCATCAACTTGTGTGCGTTTCCTGCGACATCAGGCGACCATATTCCGCCGTTTCTGAGGTCGGATCAGATCCTGTAAGTAAAGAAGTTGGATGTACAGAAAAATGTGCACACATACTGTAAACACAGGCAGCGAGGCAGGTAAAGGAGAGCTCACATTACATCCCAGCAAATCCTTTAAAATAGTCCATAAAGTGGTTCAGGTACTTTTGTGAAGGTGTTAAGACGTAAGAGGAACCCCTGTGAGGAGAAAAGAAAGATATATGAACGCTACTCTTCTGTAGTGGTTTTGAATACGGTAAAACAGAGTTCTGTTGTGCATCTCAGTAGACTGGACAGGACTGGACCCAGATGCAGGACGGTGGTAAGTAACAGTCTTTATTTAAGCACGAAAAAACAAGGCAGGCAGACCAGAATGAAGATCCTCAAATAGCGCATTAAACGCAGGCGCGGGATCAACGTGAGAATCACTTCACTGGAACAGATAAGCAGAGTTTACACTAACAGCGGCACAGAAGCACACACGTGTGCGAACAAGACCACTGAAAACAAAAATACCAGACGGAGATGAGCGCTCAAAAAGTAAGTGGAGATTAGGCGACGACAAAGGAAGAGGGTGTGGTTAAATATCAGGGGGACGACGAACAGCTGTGACTAACAAGACACAGGTGAAACAGGTTGGAGTAATCACAGAGGGGAAATGTAACGTGCACGCAGACAGGGGACAAGAAAACTTCAAAATAAGATTGATTTTCACAATAAAATGACATTGACAAGTGGTGGCTGTGGTGGTACTTGGAGGAAATTCAAAAATACTGTTCTGCTTCATATGTGACAAGAGTGGAGCTGGGGAACTTTGACCAGAGAGTGTAGAGAATGAAACGAAAATAATAATAAATGAAATGGAGGAATGAGGAAGTGGAGGATGATGAGAGAGCAAATGATCTGTCTTGGAATAAATCTACCTCCTGTGAAAAGTCTGTTTACACCTCTGTATTTTAACATTGCTGATAATGGGATTACTTCAAGAGCTCGATATTTCCTCAGGTGGTATTTGGTATAAAAAGTTTGAGAACCACTGCTTTATTATTAGCTATTTGCTAAATTGATTTCATACAAGCGACTAAATTAATGGCATCATGTCACATGGACACATTTTTTTTGGCTCCTGAATTGGCAATGATATGACACGATGTATATGTGCAGTACGTGAAACCGGATGCTGCCTCTACATCAGCACGATTTCCCAGATATGTGCTATAAGTTCATGTCACTGAGTTTTCGTGCTGTTGTGCATTTATCTGAATCCGTTCCTGCAGTAGTTTCTCGGCCTGGACAGCTTCCAGGTTATGCCACAGTTCCCATCACGGGGCGATGCTGAACGCTGACAAATCTGTTTTTTTTTTTTTTCTTTTTTATGATCTGAGAGCAATGTGAGTAAAATCCAATTTTTTTTGCATCCAGATACAGTATATGTCACTTAATGCATTCTGGTATGATAAAAAGTGCACTGAGATGGCAACAGTACCTGTAACCAGAGAGTGTAAGCTATACAGAAGTATCTATTTGTAGTTGTTGAGTCAGAAGAAATGTTTTTTTTATGTGTAGTTGTTTGCAGTTCATAACAAATGTGAGTGTTTGGGAGTTTTGACACTGAAACTTTTCACTTCTGATGCACTGAACTATGATATTCGAACAATGTGCCTGCTGTGACGAACCACAGCTGCTGCTACTATCATTATTGTTGATGCACAGATGTGTATGGTTTTACTAACACAGGAAAAATTCAGAATAATGATTATTGTGTGGCACATGAATGCAACTCCTATAAATGACTAATTTGCGAACGAAATGGAGAAAAAAGAGACTTTTAGTCGTAAGAAATTAAAAAGAAAGAATCCACTTTGAACTTAATGTTATTGTAATTATGAATTTTCGATTCACAAAAATGTTCATGTAAAGGTTTTACACTGATGATAGTCTATAGTAACTCTAATTACAAACTAGGAAAAAAACATGATCTTACTGTAATATTATCTCCTTTAGACACTTACCATTGTACTAGAGCTGCAACTCTATTTTCATAATGGATTAATTTGTCTAATATTTTCTCGATTGGTCCACAAAATGTCAGAAAATATTGATCAGTGTTGAGCAAACCTGGAAATGATGACTTTCTCAAATGTCTTGTTTTGTCCGCAAACCAAAAGGATCCTCTTTTAATGATTTCTTGGAAAAAATATTCACTTTTAAGAAGCTGAAACATCAGAAAACCTCAAACTGATAACTTAGTCATGGTTAATAATCAAGTAATTGTTTCAGCACTACTGTATAGTAATGTAAAGTCTATGTGACAGACTGTACTAATCTAACCAGTGACTCTGATATAAACTGGGAACATGGTTGTTTTCTTTCCTCAGTTTATCTTAAAGCAGAACTACGTTTGTTCCTCTGACTGAAAACTGTAATCACTCCCTCCTCCTCCTCCTCCTCCTCAGCACCACGTCACCCTGCTCCTCCTGCTATCTGTCACCTCCGAGCTTTAACACAAAGGGACATGTACGATTGACCTGGCACTAAAGCACTAACAGACTGTCTGGGCCCTTTATGGTCGGTAAAGAGAGACGGACTATTAACCTCCATCACCTCCACCTCCCTCACCCTCACGTGCCTGTCACTCTCCCCTCTGTCGCACCACCGTCCCTAACCTGGAAGCTGGCTAGTGTGGGGGGAGGGGGGCTGAGAGGGTCGGCGGGGGGCAAAAGAGAGGGATTAAGAGCGAGGTCGTTGGCTTTAGGTGACATGTCACCCTGTTGGTTTTATAGGCATTTACAGCAGCGATGATCACTCTCTCTCTCTCTCTCGCTCTCTCAGTGTAGCCAGTTATTGGATTGATGCAGTCACTGATACACGGGTGCAATCATGTTGTCGCCAGATACGCCACATGTTCACTGATGAAAACCACTAATACACTTTATTGTTTGGGGTGTGTTGTGGTGAGAGAAGTGTGTGTAATGGGCTGATATGGGAACGGTGCTGTAGGTTGTGCCTGAAAGCATCACCTATTGAAACTATAAACTGTATTTACTGTGCAACAAAACGTGGCAGACGTGAGGTGAGTTCGACCATCTGGTTTGTTCGTTTGTTGAAGACAGGGGTGTCAAATGTACGGCACGCAGGCCAGAGCAGGACAACCGGAGGGTCCTGCTCTGGCCCACAGGAGGATTTGTTTCTATTATTATTTCATAAAATACTATATTTTTCAGTTGATCCACTGTGATCTGTACACTGTAATGCACATGTGTGAACGGCAGTGTTGTAATCTAACAAAGTACAAATACTTAGTTACTGTTACTTAAGTACAAAATTCACGTATCTGTACTTTATTTATATTTCTAGCAACTTTTTACTTTCAGTCCACTACATTTCCTCTCTAACTATTGCTGTTACTCGTTACTACCAAATAAAATCAGAAGAGGAAGAGTTAGTATTATGGTCTGTATTTATATAGAGCTTTTCTAGTCTTGATGAGCTGCTTTACACTACAGTTGTCGCCCATTCACACGATGCAACATGGGGTTAAGTGTCTCTGCTCAAGGACACATATAGACTAGCAGAGCCAGGAATTGAACCCACAACCTTCCAGTTCCAGAAATACAGCTCAATCCCCTCTCCTCACTCTTTTTTAATACTTTTACTTAAATGAAAGTACATTTTATTTCAGAAAATTACAAGTACAGTAAATGTCATAAACTTTAAGACTTTTATTTAAGTAATCTTGTAAAAAAAAAAGTGACTTCAACTTCTACCAAAGTCATTTTCTGGTAATATACTTGTACTTTAAGGTACTTTATACAAGACTGGCAAACGGTAATATTGCTGAGATTGCACACATTTTTCTCAAGACATTTGAGGTTTGTTCATCATTTGTTTTGTAAAAAGACACTTTATTAATCTAAAAATGTTATTAATGTTATATTTGATTAGGTTATTATGCTATTATTTCACTGGTCCGGCCCACTTGAGATCAAATCGTGCCGTTTGTGGCCCCCGGATTAAAATGAGTTAGACACGCCTGGGTTAAGATATCGACCTTTGCCTTTAGGTGCAGCTAATCCACCTTAAATACATGTATATTAGACATTTTGTTCATTTGAATCCATGCGTTACAAATGTTAAATGAATAAAAATAGAAACTAAAGAGAGGCCACCGATAATTTGTTATGTCAGAGTTTAGCAAATGTAGACCACACCCTGAAAGCCTCACGTCAATGAAACAAGATTTCTTACTGAAGGCGTACTTCCTGTTGCCAGTAGGTGGCGTAATGACTGGCTTTGCAGGTTATCATTGTGGATAGATTGGCCCTGGGAAAGAAGATGAAAAAGAATAGAGAAAGGACAAAAGTCGTGGTGTAGACACGCACATGTTTTTGTGAGTTTTTATGCATGGACTCAAGAGAGTAAGTGAAAAGAAAAAGAATAATCACAGAATATACAATATTTTCTTATATACCAGTTGATGCTTGGGCCCTTATAAAAATCATTATACACCAAAAAAAGCAGAAAAACAGCAAATCTCTTCATTAATTCTCAATATGCATCATTTGCCCCTGTCATAGGGCACAGTCACACAGAGGTCTCAACACACACACACACACACACACACCGCATTGACACATTTGTTTGGATAGCCTAACCAAAGCCCTATTCCTAATCTTACCATAATCAGTTCACGTCTAACCCACAATTCACATCTTAATCTACTGTCACCAGAGCCCCAAATATGGGTTTGCCTTATTATGACATGATTTTAACCTCTGTGACGACTACTGGTCCTGAAAGAGCCCAGTGTTTATACCAGAAAATGTTTGTAGCACTTACAGAAGGATCAGTGGAACAGATTCACAGAGGCAAACAGGGATCTCTGACAGCAGTGGAGAGTGGCAGAGGAGTCCCCCATAAAGCCAAGGTTAATTCCTCTGCCTCTCCATCCATCACTGAGCAGCTGAGAGAGGGGGTGAGGGGGTGAGGGGGGTGATGGACCACTTTCAGCCAGATATATTTGTGTGTGTGTGTGTGTGTGTGTGAGGAAAGAAGGGGGGGGTTGAAGAGAAATACAGTTGAGAGGAAACCAATGGAGGAGGAGCAGAGTCTGCATCGCCCCATTGTCTCCCCAAGCACCCATAAAGGGCGAAGGAGGCGAGGGATCATAAGCCTCGTTTGCCAGGAGTTATGGCTGCCAACACAAGGCGGAGTCAGAGAGAGCGGGCGGGCCGGACCAATAACTACCCAGGACGGCGTCGTCAGGGTAACTGATCTGATGCCTGTGTAGGGTTCAGGAGTGGACCGCGGGACAACACGGTGGTAACAGAGGTGTGTGTAAAGTTCACAGGGTAAGAAACACACACACATTGTTAATCCTAACCCTAAAACTCAGTCGAGTGAAAAACAACTCTCTCGAAGTTGAGTTCTGCTCGTGTGGGTTTACATTCGACTTGGGGGAGGGCCGGCTCTATTGCGATTGGTCGTTTCTGAGAGCGAGCGAGATTTGACTTGATTGACAGGCCAACTTTCAGAGAACTCTCTTTTCCTCACGCGAGCAGTTGATTTCCTCTCGTGTACTCGTGATGTGCACACAGAGAGCATATCTACACGTGTGTCTTTGTCACCAGAGAGGAAAGAGTTGGAAAAACACCAATACATAGTTTCCATTTTTTTGCCCTGTTTTTGGACATTGAGACAAAGACTCAAATAAATTATTGTTTTTTTTAATTGTTAATACACTGTTTTAACATGCAGTAAACTGTAAATAACTGCCAGATATTGAAAGATATACTGGAAAAAATGGGCAATAGCAACTAACTCATGGGACATTTTCTGGTTAAAATAAGCAAAAAAGTTAGGGTTAATCCCGCTCTCACACCACAACTGTCTATTGTAAACAAACTGTCTAAACTGACACTACCTGTTGATTCAGCAGCAACCACCACCCCAGCATCCACCTGCAAGCTCCAGCACCGGCTTCAGATATATATATATTATCTTATGTAAGTGGAAGTGATGACACCAAATATAATACACGTGCATTTATGCACAAACAGCAAAAGAACGTGGACATTACTGAAGGATCTACATCTTCAGAATGGAGCACAATCTTTAAAGTCACAGCTAAATCGATAATTCTGTATCATAACTTTGAATTAACGTTTAAATTCTTACTGTAGTGTGAATGACATTTGTATGCATCCAAGATCGGACAAAATACACGCAGCTAGAAAAGTTATCCGTCTCATTTTGCCCCGAGCAGACGTCGCTCCTGTCAGACGGGGATTGGATGTTATTAAAACCATGCTATGCTCATTGCTGCCTCCCATTTTCCTCTCTGTCTCGCTCTCTCCCTCTCCCCCCCACCCTTTGCTCTGTGTCTCAGAGGGTCATTTGCCTGTTCAGATGAGATTATGAGCTATAATGGAGGAGGTGTGGAATGCTGAGACAAGGAGAAATGGCCCCAGCGTGCAGAGAGGAGATTTGATGGTTAGTCGATAGCTCCCCTCCTCCGTTAGAGAGAGAGAGGGAGAACAGGGAGATGGACGTGCATGGACCTTGATATTATATAGGAAATGCATTATTTTTAAAGATAACCTGAAACGGTCTGAGAAAATCATTTTCGAATGAACTAACCTTGAACAGTCCTATACTTATGTAAATGATCGCCATCACAGGTAATCAATGAGTGGAATAGCCTTGAGGGTCTTAGTTATAGAGAACATATTCGATTTAAACCACATTCGCTTGTCAGGTTGGTTATAACAGCCTTGTAAGACATGACAAGGGTCACATTGATACCGCAGACCTTCTTCTTTACTTAGAATGGTCATTCAACAAGGGTTTATCGATAATATTTAAGCATTTGTGGCTTGACAATATATGTTTTTTCTTTCAGGGAGATCCTGGCATGAAAAGTAAAAACCTCAACTCATACTGAATTTTATGATTTAAAAAGATCTACAACGGCTTGACTGTGCGCCTCTGAATATTACGTGAATGTTTACAGTTGTTTAAAAAGAGTAGTCACAACTGCAGCTGCTGACACTGATCTGAAGCTCGCAATACATTTTATTTCCAGAACCTTTTAAACTTTTCAGAAACATTTTAATGAACCATTTTACAAGAGAATTAATAACATCGGGTCAGCTCGAGCAGGGGACTTCTCTTTCCCTGGCCAAATCGTCCAGCTCTGACTGGGGGATCCCCAGGTGCTCCCAGACCAGTGAGGAGATGTAATCCCTCCACCAGGTCCTTGGTCTGCCCCTAGGTCTCCTTCTAGTTGGACTTGCCCAGAACACCTCCTTAGGGAGGCACCCTGGTATAGCATCCTTACCAGGTCCCTGAACCAGGTCCCTACTTCGAGTTCCTCCCGAGTGACTGAGCTTCTCACCCTCTTTTTCATGGAGACCCCAGCCAACCTTCTGAGAAAACCCATTTTGACCAGTTTTTACCTGCAGCCTCTTTCACTCATGAGCATACATGTAAGTTAAAACAAGTTCTTTCTGTCTCTTTTTTTATTTACACATTCATTTTGATGATGAACTACTTATGGTTCCATATCAGAATTGAAATTGAATGAAATATTGTCACAAATATCTTTATTGTGATTTATTGTAATTACATTTTACGCTCGCATGGCTCACCCCTACTGAATATCGTCTTTTTACACTTCACCAGCCTCTCCTGACCAGACTAGACTCTCAGTGGCCCGAGGTCATATGAGTTTAGAGAGATACAACTGTGGATGCCATTTCCTGAAGGCCACCGTACATTCTTCAACACACTTTGAAGGGACACAGGATTATTAGCTTGTTGCAATATGGATCTTCATCAATAGATGCCACTAATTCTTAACACTGAACCTTTAACTGGAAATCTAAAATGCTGGAGGAAAAGAGGTGAAAGCTGTCCGTCTACATCAGGACTGGACTTCACTTGTGTTGTGAAGTTTACCGCGTGTCCGTCCTGATGCGTGTGCCGTCTGAGTGGAAGAGGGAACACGGTGACATAAAACACCTGCAGGAGCGGCTCGCCATCAAGCGCTGACAGGAAGCGTGAATGACACCTGACAGCTCGAGAGTGGGTCGTCTGCTGCTAACGGCTGCGCTGAGAGGACTCTGACTGAGCGGACCTGACACAAACACAAGTGAACACAGATCACACACACACACACACACAATGACACAGCCAAGGACAAAAGATCTGGATGGCTCAACACATTCCATCACTTTTTTTTAAACCCAATGCTATACCAACACATTTAGGACAAATATGCTGTGTTTCCATCATAGCACGGTTCAGTTTGGTACTTTTGGAACAGTATAACCCTGGATCAGGCTTGTGTTTCAAACTGAAAACAGTGACAACAAGGACCGATGACATCAAACGCGACACAACTGTTCGGTTTGTGGCTGTTTGTCTCAACATCAAGCTCTGTATGAGAATAGTCTGCGGTCGTTGAAGGAACACCGGTCACCATGGAGTTACGTTTTTCTGTCGCCCAATCAGCTGTTTTTCGTGACTGGAGCAGGTCTACGTAGCTCCACCCAGACCGTACCACGTACCCTAAGCGAAGGGTGCCAAAAATGGAACATTTGCAGACTGTTATTTTGCTTCTATTCCTAAAGGAAACACAAATGACACCTGACTACCTGTACCGTTCCAAACCGCTCCAAACATGGCTATGCAGTAGTTCTCACAATGGGAACCATTCACACGCAGCATCTAAAAATGCTTGAAAAGGAGTGTTCAACAAGCACATAATAATAGTTATACATTTTATTTGGAACGCACTTTATATTTAAAAGAAAATCTCAAAGTGCTACAATCAAAACGAGATTAAAACAGGCAAGAGTCAAACAAGAAGGCGGTGTTCCACAGTTGAGGAGCAGAGGAACAGAAGGCTCTACTCCCCCCTGGACTTAGTCCTGGGGGGAGTAGAAGTCTGTCACTGTTGGTGGAGCGAAGCGAGCCGTGCTGAGGTCTGGGGGGTGAGAAGTTCTTTAAGGTACTGGGGAGGGTGTGAGGAGGGAGACTTTATATTTGATCCAGGCAGAGATGGGAAGCCAGTGTAGTGAGTGAAGAATGGGTGTGATGTGTTGACAGCGGCACTGTTTTGAATGTGTTGTAGTTTTTGGATGCTCTTGCTGGGAATCCCACTGAGAAGTGTGTTACAGTGGTCCAGTCCGGAGGAGACAAGGGCGTGGATGAGCTGCTCAGCATCTCTGAAGGTGAGAGTGGCACGAAGGCTGGCATGCACACTCCCTTGGGTGAATCTGAATGGAGAATTTCACCAAACACCAAAGTCGCAAATGAACTCCCCGATGGAGGCAGCAGTGGCTCAACAACTCCTTTTGTGACGTAACGTTAAATTACTAAATGGTTTTTTGTAGGGAGCTAGAAAAACAGTGAACATAAGCAGTCATTTGAATTATTAGTTGAGCCTTTTGTTAATTGGACCCCATTGGCAGCAGCCATGTCAGTGAGAGTCAGTGTCCCTGTCCCAGATATCAGTGCTGACAACGACTCAATACCTCAAACAAACACTGAGCAACTAGCGTTGTTGCATTATTTGTAGATACTTATTGCTGACATTGCAAATCACTATTTTTCCACCAACTAATGCTCTTTATTGTCCATGGGCCTCACGAACACGTCAACAAAACTCCTCAGCCGACCTCTAATTTGACCCCGTGCCGCTCGCTCCTCTGACGCCCAGAGAGCCCGCTGGGTTGTGCGTGCAGAGCTGTAAAGTAAAGTCCTGTGTGAGAATGAGTCTGAAAAAAAACGCGCTTGTGAACGTGTGCAATGAGCTGGGTGAACATGCATCAGCGCTCCCACTTTAATGCACGAGGTCCGTCCGCTGCGCTCATTCATATTTATCTGCAGCACATGTCGGCGTCAGACACACACACAGCTGTTCCGGTGCGTGTAATCACACGCCGGGCCGGTTTGCGATGTGAAATGACCCAGCGCTGCAGCAGCAGCAGCAGCAGCAGCCGCGTGCTCTGTTTACTGGGGTGTTATGAGTGTTTGCAAACAGTTTAAGCTTAACGTGACTCACTGTTGATGCTCTGTACGCAAGCAGCAGCAGCAGCAGCGGATCTTTTCGGTTGTTTTTACTGTGTGAAGTTCAAGTGGAATCCCGGGAGACAGAGGCAATAAGAAACTGTCAAAGCTTTCAGTGTTAAGGCCAGAGGAGACACACACACACACACACACACACACACACACACACACACTCAGCCTGTCATTGAGAATATTGACTTGATGATCAAGTGGAATCAAGGATTTTCTTAACCTTTGCCCTTCTGCTGCTCAGACTCCACAAACACACAGGAAGCTGCACACAGTCCAAGACACAGAGGATCAAACTGGTCTTAAAGGTAAGTATGGTCTGGAAGACTAATGCAAGAATACATACGTTTAGTAAACACTAAAAACAGGGTATAACACGATCATTATTTAGGGGAAATAAAAATAGAATCCCACATCACATAGAAGTATAATTCATCTTGTCTTTTACAAGATTGCACTAATATTTTTGCTTGGTTTAGTTATTTAGTGTTGTCACAAAGTGAAAGAATGTGTGTTAAAGTATAAATTTGAATTTTCTTCACATCCTTTTTGCGTTTATAAGGTTAAATAATGTACGGTGGCCTGTGAAATGAATGAATATGTAACTGATGATGTGAAGTATTGGTGTGTGCGAGGGCAAATGAGCACTTTTTGTATGAAAAGTGCAAAAATTAAAATACATACAAAGATCTCTATTGTTTCATCACTCATCAAAAACTTTGCTTCTTTAAAGCAAGAAAAACTGTGTTTTGGCTAAGGATTGGCAGAATTGGAAACATTTTGTGTGGTATTTTGCTTTTCAAATGTTATTGAGGAATGGTTTCTGTTTAAAATAACTTCCATATCATTGCCACTACTCTCGGTCGGTGATTGCTTTATTTGCGTTTCATGTTATTCTTCACAGTGACTGCCTGTACAAAACTTGAAATTTAAAAAATTCTGCTTAACACAATAGTTATATGTCCAATATTAAAAAAAAACATCAAACGTTCTATGATTACAGGAATAAAAGGACGGAGTGTCATGGATCCAAACTTTGGCATGAGGAAAAAAAAATGGGGGAAAGCACTCAGAGAGTGTAAACCTCCACCGAAGCTGCTCAGTGTCCAACAGAGTCAGTACACTCCTTTATCTCGCAAGGTTAAATACTTGTAATCAGGTTTTCCTTGAGACAAAAACCGACCTTTTATTTTCTGTTATGTAGTTCACTGTTGGACAGACGCAGGTAAAGTGAACATGATTCCAGGTGACGCCGTCTCACTCTGTCTCTCCAGTATCCCGTCTTTTTCTCTTTGTCTCACAGTAAGTCCTGTTACATTATGCCGTATACAGCCTCCCGTCATCTCCTCCTCTCCCACCACTGCTCCCCCCCCTCCCCCCTGTCTCACTCAGCCTCTGACACCCTGATCAATTCCCCATCAAACCCTAATGCTGCGGTTTAACTCAAGTGTGGCATCTTAATTAGAACGATAACTGCACACTGTCAGGGTCATCGACTGCGTCGGCCGCCAACCAATGCCTCTCATCGACAGGCTGCCAGCGCGCAGAGAGGCTCTGAAAGAAGGGGACAGATAGACAGACTGGTGGGGGGGCAGGAAGCGATGGATGGACGAGGGAGGGGGAGAAAGAGGAGGCAAGCATGTAAAGCGAGGGAGGGGTGGATAAAAAGAAAGATGTCATGTACATGTCCTCAGCTGCCTCTTCATCGTCCACGGTCAACCTCTTCCTCTCACGTAACGCGTGCATTCGGGACTGTAAGTGCAGGATAGAAGAGAGGGTCAAGGAGGGAGGGAGGGAGGGAGGGAGGGAGTCTTGTCATACTGTGGAGAGAAAGATGGAAAAGAGAGGACATGAAATCATGAAAATCAGTAGGTGGAGGTAGAAGAGAAGTTGAAGGAAATGAACAAGGTAAAAATTTGCAGGGGCCTTAAAGTGATGGGAACCAAGGAAAGGAAACAAGGAATGGAGAGGATAAAAAGGAAAGGAATGGGGAAAGGAGACTGGGGAAAGAAAATGAATAGCAGAATGAAGGAAAGAAAGTCTTAAAAAAGAGAGTAAGGCATTAATTAAAAAAGAAGAAAATGGATGGTGCCACATGATTGAGTTGTGGTGAGTACTGTTGCCTCACAGCAAGAAGGTCACTGGTTCAACTGTGGGCACAGGTTATTTGTTCACTCTAAAATGACCCCACCTTTCGCTCCGTGTCAGCTGGGATTAACTCCAGAATAAACTTGTATAAAATGAATGATAACGGGATTAAAAGTGAGGCGAAAAGAAGAGAGGAAATAAATGAACACATACATGGGAAGTATAGGTGTTTAACTCAGCTGTAAAAGCTTGTCATCGGGTCTTCACTGTGATAAATAAAATAGAGTTAAATGTTATTAAAGGAAATAAAAACACAGAACATGATGGTGTCGACTGAGGAGTCACAGGTACTCAGCAGACAGGGAATCCCCTCTGGTTCAATCTGTCAAGTGGCCATTTGCTCTCTCTCTCTGTGATGATGATGAGGAGGAGGATGAGGGTGATGGGAAGAAGAGAGAGGGAGACATGAGGAGAGAGAGAGTTTCCCTTCTTTATGTGACAAATAAAGAAATCAATAAATCATTGCGGGCCTTTGACAGGTTGTGGGCGAGGAGGGGGCCGCTCGTTCTTCATGGACTATTTATGAAGCTGTCGCTGCCGTCCCTCGCTCTCTCATACACTGTGTGTGTGTGTGTGTGTGTGGCGTGTGTGTGTGTGTGTGTGTGGACGGTCCGTTGGCTGGTTAGTGAGTGAAAGTATGATCTGAAATATTTAAATGTTTGTGCCACGCCGGACCTGTGGTCCTGCAGAGGGACACAGTTCCTGTACAGGGGGAATGGCACAGATGTGTGTGTGTGCGTGTGTGTGTGTGCGTGTGTGTGTGTGTGCACCGCTCTCAGCCTCACCTGTTTCAGCTCCTCAGTGAGATGATGTGATGTTTATGCTGCCTTTAATAGCACATAATCCAGACTATAATCATGTGTGAGAACCAACTGAACTGACTTCAAGTCAAACTGAGGATTTATACGGAAAACCATCAAAATCTCGCTTTACAAATACAGATCATTTAAAGGTCCAGTTTGTAAAATTTGTAAAAAATTGAAAGATAAAATAAAATAAAACCTGATTGTATGAATGTTTTTTTTTCAGTACCACAAAACATACATTTATAGTTAAATCAAGTTTAGGGTTTTATTTTACAGAAGCCCACACTGGACAAACATTGAGAAAAAAATAAAATTCACGCTTCAAAGCCTAAGATACTAAAATATTAACTATGGTACAATACAGTATACTAAGACATGTATATTAAACAAAAGAAAAAAAAGAACAAAGATTATAAATACAATAAATAAACCAATATACATTGTATAAACAGTATTAGAAAGTAATTTAATCTAAATAAGTTGGAAGAGAGGAGGGAAGTGAGGGATTTTCAGCTGCAACTTCTACAATATCTCACCGTACCTTTACAGTGTGATGAAACTTGTCTGCTGTGTTTCATCAGTCTGCACAGCTGCTACTGTGTGCCTTTATCCAAGATGGAATAATCTTTTTTATTTATTTTATCTGCAGGTGTTTGCACTCTGATCAGCGGTCAGAGAGACGGAGGTTCAACATTGGCAGCAGAACGAGCTCCACAGCTGCACGTGAGTATATATCTGAGAGTATATCCATTTATATATGGATATATATATGGTTTCTCCTAAAACTGTTAGATATTAATGACAGACTGTACAATGGCAGAGGCGTTTATTATTATTACAAAGGTTATGATAATGGATAACCCTTAAATTGTGTCTATAAACTGGAATTTAGGTCCTATTTAGCGTGGAAAGGTTTGGTTCGGTACAGTGCGGTACACAGTTTTTTCTGTTTTTTCCATTTCCAGTACCAAAATAACCAGCCCCAACGGTTCCATTCGGGTACCAGAGTAAAATGTGAGGGTACTAAAACTGCTCAGATGTTTTAGGAACATTGTTAAGATTTGTCTTTAACCAGCCGACACAAATAATATTCATGAATCATATAGAGCTCTGTGGGTTTTAATCACACCTCGTCTGTGTAAAGACAACACAGCAGTGGGTTGACGCTCCATCCCTCTCTCTCTCGCTCTCTCAAAGCTCTGCTGAGTCCCTCTGTGTCTCTGTAAGCAGGCCCTTGAATGGGCATTAGTTGATTAATGAATTAGAGTTTAAACCCAGAGGATGACTCCCTAACCCGCTGTAATCCAGCTATTACATGTAGATTATCCTGATTAGTACACCAGCAGGCCCTCTGCAAATTATCAAGAGAGGTAGGTGGAAGTTTTTTTCATTTTTAGTTTGGGATAATCCCTAAATGAGCGAGCCATTACCTGAACTGGATGTACATTATAAAAACTGTTCTCACTGTGGTGCCACACTGTGTGATTTCCAGTTATATGTAAGTAAAATCTGAGATGAGGAGATTAAATTAGCTATTTTCACAAGTGCTTTGTGTAAAATCATCATTATTCTCTCGTTGCAGATCAGTTACGCCAACTTGATTACTTACTTGTCCCACGTTCATTCCTTTCACCTGTCTTCAACAGATCTCTGGAAGATGATGTCACACAATCCCATCATGCAACACTCAGTGCCAAAACTACCCCATTTTGGCAGGAAGTGGTGCTGTTAACATCCATAGATTAACACCAGATTAGATGAGAGATTGATATTGATTGGTGTTAAATTAAACTCTTTTAGTATTCACTAATGCTAAATGTGTTAAATACACTTTTAAATAGATTAAAAATTAACAACTTTAGTATTAAATTAACAACAAAAGAGTTCAATTTAACACTATTACACAGTGTTTGATCCTTATTGACACTGATTCTAAATTGACTGTTACAACAACCCTGAGAAATGTAATTAAATTAGTTAAAAGTGGATCTGAAAATGGATTCTGTGCTTCAGTTTCATTTAACTTTCCCCTTAACTTTCCCCTTAACCACCTATATTGTAAGGATCAGACAAAAATGATATATTTTTGCTCCATCTCTGTGGATTTAAAATGCACAGTGAACTCCTGACGGCTTGAAACTGGTGCGAGAGTGAGCCGTTTCCTGCCAACATGGCTGCATGAGCAACCAGAGTCATGTGACGTCCGGAGCTCGATTAGCCACACCCACAGTACTTAGTCTTCCCTCATTAGTCAGTCACTGTCACCAGAGAGCAATCCAACATTCTTTCCTGTTTGTTCTTCAGTGAATGAACGCTTGTGTCAAGTTTTACAAAATTTAGGACCCAAAATGCAGAACAGCAAAGTATCCCAAAAATATTTGTATTTAATAAAACAAAAAAAGGCACAAACAAGCGACAAGCTAGCTAGCTAACAAGCTAAAATCAAAGGGAGTAGACGCAAATGACTCAAGACCAAGGTTAAAGAAAACAGAAAGAACCAATGTTATACAACACAAATCACCTGGAGAACTTATGGTTCCAATGACTCATGTTTTCTTTGACTCTGACTTCAGCCTCGTGGTTTTTGTTGCGTCTCCGTGTCCTGCGTTTGAGTCCACTTCCTTCTCCTTTCAAGCCTTACCTTTATTTGTCTGTTTGCACCAAACAACTCCATTAATACACGTGTTTCACTTTTAGAAAAAACCTTGACAGGTTTGCAAAGAACTCTGTACTCTGTACAAATGTATTAGTGTTGGACTCACAAGTGCAGCAAGAAACTAACGTGTCGTTGTTTAAAAATCAACGTTTCGTAACATGTTCCAATATCACATATGAGGTCGAGACACTTTTTTGTCTCTTTCTCTTACTTCTGTGTTTGTCTAATGTTCTGCTCACTTACAGCATTTATACATGTGTCTGTGTGTGTGTGTGTGTGTGTGTGTGTGTGTGTGTGTGTGAGCAAGAGAAAAAAGAGAGAGCTATGAAGCAGAGTGAGAGCTTGGGGCGATGCTGAGATTTAAACTCATTCTGTCTACGGCTCCATCAGATAACAAGCTGAATCAGCACGCACTGTGGGTTTCCACAGAGTGGGACACACACACACACACACACACACACACACACACAGAGGAGAAAAGATGACAACTCGCTGTTATAATGAGCAGGAGTCCTTTAAGAGACACAATTGTCACTTTATCTCTCCGTCGGTTCTCGTTACACACTCTCTCTCTTCTCCCTGTCCCCTCTCTCATTTTACCTCCTCTCTCCCTCTCGAAGGTGGTGCTTCCAACCTCTGGTTCTGGACCCCACAAAGGGTCAAAAAACATGATTATTGTTCACCGTGTGTGGACTTTCTGGGTTCACACGTGTTTCTCAACAATATTTATTTTATTAGGTTGGATTTGCTTTTGTGATTTTTGAGACAGTGGCATCTTTTAAAAAACAACTTATACACACATGAAAGACATAATAATAATAATAATAATACGTAAAGCAATATAAACCATATAATACTGCGTAAAATGGAGGCAGATAAAAGTGCTCTAGGCTCCATTCATCAAGAGTTAAAATACATAATATTCAATAAATATATAAATAAATAAATACTTGACCAATACTAATGATAAATAAAGCAAGAATACAATCTTAATAAATAAGTAATAATACTATATCACAGCTACTTTTTAATCACTCAAAAAAATGTTTTTAATTGTATTTCACAGAGCGGTTATTTTAATGCTTTTCTCGTTCATGATCGTAAAGGTTTGGGGAGCCAGCGCTCATCACTGCTCCTTCTTCCCTTCTTTCTCAGCTTCGACTTGTTTTCTGTCTCTCCCTTCAGCTGCTGGATCGCTTTCAGAGCACTGCTGTCGGTGCTAACCACACCTTGACCCTGGTGACCCCTCTTATATCCGCCGTCTTATCTCTCCAAACCCACCACGGCACCCTGCACCTCAGCTCAGCCTACTCCACAGAGGAGGAGGAGGTGGAGGAGGAGGAGGGGGAGGAGGAGGAGGCAGTGGTCAGTGACTGAGCTCCAGGCCTGTCCCTGCTCATTTCAGGTTATCCCCTCTGCATTAGCACCAGCCAATGTGACAGCTGTCAGCACCAGTGAGCTCGCTCCGGATGCTCCCCCTCCATCCGTCCTTGGAGCGTGGCCAGGACGGAGGAGATGAGAAAAGAGGAGGAGGAGGAGGTGGAAGAAGCAGAAGCAGGACAGAAGAGATTTGAGTAAAAAGACGGCGAAGAGGTGCACGGAGAGGGGAGAAGACAAAGTTGAGGAAGTGTAGGAGAAAAAGGGGAAACACAAGACGAAAGAAAATGGGAGGGGGATCAAAAACAGAGGTGAAGGGAGCAAAGTGTAAAAGGAAAAGAAAGAAAGAAGAAACAGTGGGAAATAGGAGAGTAAAAAATGAGAGGAAGGAAAGAAGGAAAAGAAGATGAAAGGACAGAAGAGGAGAGGTCAGCGAAGGAAGGGAAGAAGGGACGAATGAAATGAATGAGTTGCAGAGAAGAAAAAAGAGGTTAGAGTGGGACAGAGTGGTAGAGAACATAAACAAGGAAAGGAAAGGAAAGGTGAGAAGAATTCAGGAAAGGAGACAAGGAGACTAACTATGCTCAACAAACTGAGAAAGGAAACAAAAAAATGTGATAAATGTGTCTCCACGTGTTACTTTTCTATCATTATAGTTTTAATCAAACACAAAGTCATGTGACCTGAGAGTAAGAGTGTGTTTGTTTTATTCACTGGGACAGTCCTGACCTCTCCTCTCTGCAGCCCACAGTTATTAGACCTGGACCTGCTGCTGAGCTTTGGCCTCTCTGTGGCCTCGGAGCTGCAGTCGCGGTTTGTGTGCGAGCAGCGCCGCCTGCTGTTCAGAGGAGGAACCGCAGCCCCGCAGCCCCGCAGCCTCGCAGCGGCAGCGGGGACAGAGTCCTGCCGCAGTGCCTCGCTCGCTGCCCCGGGTCTCAGCTGAACCTCACAGGTGAGAGACAACACTGTGTTTACCTTCATTACATTTAATTAGTTTGAGTTTGAGCAGTGAAATTAAAACTTGTATTAATGTTCAGTGCATTTTTCATTCTGTGCTGGTAAAATTCAAACTGTTTAGCCTACATTATGAACACACATTTGTGCACTAAATGCATGTATTTGTGCATTAGTCATATTAGTGTTTACTAATTTATTTATTACTCTATTTCCCTGCAACATTTCAATAATATTTAGTCAATAATTCAGGTTTTTTTAAGCGGGACTTTAATCTCTTTTATTAACCTTTTTATTTTATACTGCTGCTATATAGGTGAATTATCTTCTCCAGTGAGACTTCAATTTCATTATTATTTTTCAGTCTAGGTGTTTAAACCTTAGACTTTAAGCTGCTCACTCAAGCATGGGTGCAGGACAAAAGCAGCATACAGAGGAAAATCTCCATTAAATTTACTAAGTTTGGGTTTGAATTATTATCACTCACTTAACTCCTGGGTCACCAGGGTTTAGAATTGAATATACAAATATTCACTTTACTTCAAAGATATGACGATGTTGGCAGAGTATAAGGTAAATGTTTAAATTAAAGTTAATTACGTTTGTGTTTCAACCACATTCATTTCTATTCACTGTCAGTGTCCATATGTTATAAATGCTAAAGTTCTAGGATCAGTTGCTGTTGGTGCCAAAAATAAAATAAAACATCACATGGAACCAAAGCTGTGGATGAAGCTGTAATAAGTGAGAGTGATGCCTGTCACAGGATGCACTAATATTGTGTGAGTATGAATAAATAACACACACACACGCATACACTCATGCACATGCACACACCCATACAGAGCTATCAGCTATAGGGCAGCAGAGGTGGTGTCTTTATTCCTAGACAGACACACTCATGCACTTTTAATGGGATCCTTCTCTAAAATGATGGGATTCCTCCACCAAAGCCCGACCCTCTTTCTCTGAGTGTGTGTGTGAGTGAGTGCTTAACCACGTGTGTGTGTGTGTGTGGGGTCATCCGCTGGCCCAGGGGTGCGATTTCAGTTTGCCAGAGGGAGAGAGTAAGTGAGTGGTCCCAAGATCCCCCGAAAACCCCAAGGCTTGAAATCAAACCTCGTGGCACACGTTATGCACTGAGAGCGACTGAGGCTGACACTCATACGCATTTAGTTCCTCGCTCGTTGTTTGTGCCATTTCAAATCTCACCATGTGTTGTTTTGTTTTTTTAACATGTTCTGGGTCAGCCTGTTCCAACACTACAAACACACAAGTTCTGTGTCAGGTGTTGTGTTTGTGACCAATGCCTATGCTCCACATACATGTTTACATCTGAAATCCACAAATATGTATGTATTTTTACATTTTTAAGAAGATCCCTACATTTCTAAGCATATTTTGTATTTCAGACAAAGTGGGGAAGCATTTAAAATCATCCCCATCCCCAAAATTGAAAAGAATCCCCTAATAATATCATTCACTATTTAAACAGAATGTCAATTCACCAAAGAGTTGCAACAAACAGAGCACACACAATAAAGTGCCTTTTCTTTTTTTTGCTATTCGTCATTTTAAACCATCCACATATGTTTGAGTTGATGAGTTGAGTTGAATTTGACTTAAAAGATATGACAATGTTGGCATAGAAGACATGTTCTTATTTATTTTACTCATTCAACCACATAAATCTCATAATACCCCCTTGAAATTATATTATTCCTATCAACTCTCAATTTTTTGACATGAACATGAATATAATCACTCCTGACTGGTCATGTGTTTGGTTTGTTGTTGTTAACTCACTACACTTTTGGTTAAAGCTGAAAAGATCTTTTGGAATTCATCTATTTGTCTGTTTTAGCCAGAAACCCATAAAATAAAATAAAAATTTGAATTGGTCCTAAGGGGAAAAAAACCCTCTGTTTTACTCCCTCCCCGTAACTGAATTCTACAAAATTCTTAATATTACAGATGTGGTGACATTGGTGTCCTGCTTAAAGATTTAAGAGGATAAAACATTGCAAAAAGAAGAAAAGAAAACAGTATATACTCACATTTTACAAACTGGAACCAGATCATTTAATATTTTTGCTTGACTAAAGACACTAATATGTCATAATAAATGAGAAATGTTGGCTAATTCTTCACACAAATCATGAATTTATGATTTTTAAAAGGGTAAAATATGTCACGTTCTGCTCTGCATTTCATCAGCACCCAAATCTCAAAATCAAATATGTCTGCATTGTGTGTGTTTGTGTTTGATTTTGTGAAATAGTTATAGAAAATAATAATAGAAGAAGCAGATTGAATAAAAAATGAAACGATAGAGCAGCTGTTCCATATTTATTACACAGAAGGCACTAAAAGGCTGAACACGGAGGAAATCTGTGTGTGTGTCTGAGCATGCAGGAGCAGCGGACAGACCAACTGTTTGTGGTTTTTGCTTTTGCTTTATTTATTTATTCATTTATTTATTTGTTCTCTGGTGAGCGGGATTACCTCTGAATTATGGAACAGTCCCCTTTCCCTCCTTAAGTAAAAAATAACATCTGTCCGGCAAATGGAGAGCTTAGTGTTTCTCTATAATTAATGGTAAAAGCCTCCAGAGCCGCACATAAAATATACATCCTCCATGCAGAAGACCCCATAACAAAGAGAGCAAGAGACCACAGAGAGAGAGAGAGTGGGAGGAAGATGAGGAGGTCAGTGAGAGGAAGAAAAGAAGAAAAAAACAGAGGAGGAGAGAGAGTGAAGGAAAGCGGTCAGTGTGTGACAGCTCAACACAGCTGATCCTCCTAAATCAGTGAGAGAGTGATAACAGTATTGTCCAGTATGATCTGATTCATGTAAACATGTTCATGTATAGTAAACTGCTGTAGACGAGATGAACACATTACTAGACTCAACACAAGGAGACAAAAAAAATCAACATTACCTGCAAAAAGTTGATAAATGTCACGAGAAAATCCTCCACTGTAACATCAACGCTGACCTGGGATGTTAGGACAATCACAGAGGTAACACACACCCACAACTCAATACACACACACACACACACACACACGCTGGTTTCCATGACTTCAGAGGACATTTCATTGACTTACATTCATTTCCTGGAGACTCTTAATCTAACCTCAACCATAACCACTACTGGCCTAATCCTAACCCTAACTTTAACCTAACTTTAAAGCATGTTTTCTCCTTAAAATGTTGTCATTTACATTATGGGGACATGATTTTTTTCCCGATAAAGAAGACAGATCCAGGTCCTCACAATATAAGGAATACCAGGTAAGGACACACACATTCCTAGTGAGGACACATCATAGACATAATGTATTCCCTATAGCCCCTAACCCTAACCTTAACCACAACTAAGTGCCTAACCGTAACCCTTAACCTAAACCCAATTCTAACACTAACCCTAAAACCAGGTCTTAACCCCAATAAAAAAGCCCTTTAAAGACAGGGGGACCAGCCAAAATGTCCTCACATTCCTTCTCAAAATGTCCTTCCTCACAAAGACACACATACAAGAACACACACACACACAGGTTTGTGCAGCTACTCTTCTTAGGACACTGTACTAGCTTCCATTCATTTGGACGACCTAAAAAAAATGCAACCCTTAACCACAATTCAAATCTCAGCCCTAAACTTGACCAGTTCATTAAAAAAACATGGTCACATGGTCAGTGTTTATGAGAGAATAGGTCCTAAAGAGACAACAAACACAAGTTAACACACACACACACGCACACACACATCTCCATGTCAACCTGTGCTTTCCAGGTTTATTTTAGAAAACGGTTGACTGTGGTTGCCACGGCACCAAAAACTGATTACACTATTATTTGCAAGAGATGAAAAACTTAATTTCTTACTTTATTTTAAACATATGTATATATATATGTGAATATATATATATATATATATATATATATATATATATATATATATATATATATATATATGTATATATTAAAAAACCTATAATTGTGGTTGTAAATACACGTTGACCTTATATGTCTTTACATAATTAAAGTAAAAAAAATAACACTGTGAGTTTATACATATATATATACATATACATATATACATACAGATGCACAGTGAAGAGACTCACAGCTGTTTTGTGTATTGATTAGTGGCTGGGAAATGATTTAACAGTGAAAGGTAAACACAGAGGTACTCAGACACTCACAGAGGTAACACACACCCACAACTCAATACACACACTGAGCAGTTGTTTTTTTCTGTATTTATCTGCTCATTATTTATTTCTCCATCTGAGCTGTTTGTGGAGAGGTCGATAGCTGCAATCATCTGCACTGTTGAGATACCAGGGAAATAGTGCACTAAATGCTGCTGTTATCCATGTGCACCGGAGAATAGGCTCCTCAATCAGGTGTCAGTGAAAGTCTACAGTGACCTCTGCTGGTCACAGGTTGTCAACGCTGCTCTGAGTTGGAGATTCTAATCTTGAGGGGGTCCGTAAAATGTGTTGGAAATGATGATGTGCTCAAATGTCTTGTTTTGCCCACACACTCAAAATTGATTTAGTTCGTTTTTGTTATATGGAGCAACATTACATTTAATAACCTGAACAAACTGAAAAATTGTTTTACTTGTTGAGAACAACAACAAATAATTGGCAATTCATCTACTAATGGATTAAAAATCGATCCTAATCTATTAACTGTTGCAGACTTCGTACACAGTAATCTGTGCCATTTTACATATATCACTATCACTTACAAATGTATATTTCAATTAGTTTCTGTAGCTATTGAAAGTAATATGTAAAATATGTATTTATTTGCCGAATAAAAAGGCAAACACACAAGAAAGATCAAGAGCAAAAAAAGTGGGGAAAAAATCAAAACAATAAATTAGTTGGTGTATCAGTCAACAGGCCTCTTGAATTAATGCAATGTATTTTTAATTATTAAAATAACATCTTAATCATCAATCACATACAAAAACAAAGAAAGGCACATTTTTTTGTCACTAGACAAGTTTTCTACTTCTTCATCTTTTGGTTAGTTTGGCAACAAACAATGCAACATATTTGTTTAAACTTATGCTATTATAAATCATCATTTGATTATAATCAAAACTTTAACGACAATTTATTTTTACTTGACCTAGTGCGGAACCAATGTATAAAACATGCATCCGGTCGGAACGTTATAGATGTGGGACGGGAGCGATGGAAAGATGGCGGCTGCTATGGTACAAATGTCATGTTTGTACCGGGGCATGTTAGCGGTCAGAGCCACCGGCATCAGGACGCTGATTCCCGGGCTCATTCCGGCGCAATTCCGGGCCTTCTCGGTGCGGAAGGAGCCGGAGCTGGAGGAGAATCCGTATTACAACAAATACCAGGACAAGATCCAGAAGCTGCGCAGGTTAGCCGGCTAGCTCAACCCCTACTCTGTGACATCCGAATCTACGTTAGAAAAATAACACACTTTTAAAGTAATGCTCAAATTGTCAAGTGTTAATGTTATTTAGACGATTGGTGGTGGTTGATTTGTACTACTGACACGATAAACATATGTTCGGCTCACTTTTGTAACCACAAGCAATGTCATTGTTTAGAAATGTAAGTAGAAAAGCTGACAAACCCGTGAATGGATGAAGATTTTCATTCAAAGATAGGTTTGTAGAAACATTAGTAACATGCTGAATATAATATCACACACACAGTCAAGAAGTGGACAGACTTTAATTGTTTGAACATCACTTTATTAATACCAGTTAGACATGTGGTGTTCCCTTAAATTACAGGTGTGTAGGGAGATTATAGAAAATCAACCTTGCCTTGTCCACAATAATTTCCTCTGTTGATTGTTGTGTGAAACTATAGCTTTCAGCAAATATGTATAGTAATAGCAAGATAACAGTATACTTATGCAAACACCATACAAAACATTAATTGAGGAACATGCAATGAGGGTTTCCTATAACATGTATACAATCTTAATTTGCCTCCTCTCTAAATTACCTTCTACATGTAGTGAGGAGGTGTATGCTTGCCAAAATCATAATCAAATTTATTGTCACACTGCAGATCAAAGATGCTCAACAGTTTGTCTTTTTTTTTCTTTTTTTTTCAGCTCCAAACCACAGGAGTACAAGGTTCGACTAGAGCAGCGTCATGAGGCCAAGAAGGAAGTGCTCGGACACTCGAAGCAGGCGGAGTTCGTCCGGCTCATGGAGCAGGAGGTGAAGTATCTGACAAACTTAATTAAAGTCAGAAATTCAAACGCAACCAAAGTTGCACACATTTAAAGCACATGTATGTGTTTTGCATCATCTGACAAACGGTCAGGTTATCAATCTGAACCCATTTCTATTGAGTGTGTTAGTTTGGACTAAAACTAGTCCTCCTTTGAGCTCATACTGGTGTGTGAAATGACTCTTGTCTTGAATCTTTGCAGCTGGAGCAAAGGGACAAGATGGCTGTTGGTGACGGGACATCAGGAGGTTTTACAAAGAACAAGGTGAGACAAAAGTTTTTTTTTTTTTATTAAAGCAAATCATTGTATTATTTCAAACTATTATAGGATAAATACATCCCAGTCATTCAAAATTCATCTCAGCATATCTCATCAAGTCAGACACGGTGTCCTAAGACCGCAAAGACATTTCTGTGAAACTGACCAGCACTAGATGTTTTAACTGGTCGAGCTGAATTTTCTGATTCGTTTTCTGTTCATTTAAAGCGGGGGTGTCAAACATACAGCCCGGGGGCCAGAACCGGCCCGCCAGAGGGTCCAATCCGGCCCACAGGATGAATTTGTTAAAATTTCACACTAATCTAAACGTAATGTCAAATGCTCCAGATACCCGTGACTAAATGTTTGTGCCTTTTTATAGATCCAGTGTGCTGTGTAAATAGTACATTTAGGCACGATATTGTTGAAATTGCACTTATATTTCTCAAGAAACTTTATGTTTTGTAAAATTATCCTTCAGTAAATGTAAAACAAAGGAGAAAAAAAAAAACAAAAGGGTTTATTATGCTATTATTTTACTATTTTTACTGGTCCGGCCCCCTTGAGATCAAATTGTGCTGTATGTGGCCCCTGAACAAAAATGAGTTTGACACCCCTGATTTAAAGAGTTGTTTTGATGTAACATTTACAGTTCATGAACGCCAATCAGATAAATATATCCACTCACAGAACAAAACAACAATTATAGGATCTGAAGAAATACAAAAAGTATCAAAACAAAGATTACTATGACTTTTTTTTCACATTTTGGACAACATACTAAACTATGACTTTTTTGTCACATTTTGGACAACGTACTAAACTATGACTTCTTTGGGTAAAACACTAACGCTATAGGAACTACTAAGACTAACTGTAGTTTACCTCACACAGGACTTGAACTTGCAATCAACTAAGAAAACCAACTAAGCCACTCCTTAGTCTCTTTTTCTTTGGCCATAGTGTTCTTTGACTTTTTTGTCTCATGTTGGACGACATACTAACCTATGATATTTTTTCACATTTTGGACGACATACTAAACTATGACATTTTTTTCACATTTTGGACGACATACTAACCTATGACTTTTTTGTCACATTTTGGACGACATACTATACTATGACATTTTTGTCACATTTTGGACCACATACTAAACTACGACATTTTGGAACACATACTAAACTATAACATTTTGTCACATTTTGGGCGACCTTATACTAAACTCGATTTTCTTGTCCGCATTTTGGGCAAACATACTAAATTATGACATTTTTCACATTTTGGACTGACATACTAAACTTCGCGACTTTTTGTCACATTTTTGGACTGACATACTAAGCTTTGGCTTTTGTCACATTTTGGGCGACATACTAAACTATGACTTTTGTCACATTTTGGGCGACATACTAAACTACGACTTTTGTCACATTTTGGGCGACATACTAAACTATGACTTTTTTGTCTAATTTTTGACCACATACTAACCTATGACATTTTTGTCACATTTTGGACGACATACTAAACTGTGACATTTTTGTCACATTTTGGACGACATACTCAACTAGGACATTTTCGTGAGTTTTTGGACGACATAATAAACCATGATATTTTTGTCAAATTTTGGATGACATTCTAAACTATGACATTTTTATCAAATTTTGGACGACATACTAAACTATGACTTTTTTGTCACATTTTGGACGACATACTAAACTATGACATTTTTTTCACATTTTGGACGACATACTAAACCTTGACTTTTTTGTCTCATTTTGGACGCCTTACTATACTTTGACTTTTTTTGTCAGAGATCCTTATTACTTTGCAAATTATCATGGTATTTGAAGTCAGAAAGATCATTTTTGTGTTAAGTTTTTAACTCCATGTCCAGATAGTAGTCTGTCATTAGAGGACTTATATGGTCGAGGAGGAATGTTTCGTCACAGGTTCACAGGTTTTTATTTAGACTTTTTTCCACCGTGGCAGGCTTCAGTCTGCTCCTCTTCTGGGAACGGATGATGCTGGGATGCACAGATACTTGCATGCAAGTTTCCAGTGTGGGGTTTCAAGCATGGGTCTCATATTTTGTGGCCTCCACCTTGATATGAAAGTTTAATGTTAGTGCGGCCTGTGAGTTTTATGTGAATGACACTTTGTGTGTGGAAGGTACCTTGTTGCACAATGCCGCTAGCTTAGCAGTGCTCGCTGCATCCATGGAGTTATTATAAAAAAAACAATAGCCAGTAAATAACGCCTCCATGGCTTCACCCCATGGTTTGTTTTTAGTAAATAAATAAATAATGGCGTTCCACTGTCCAAGCTTCATGCACTCCACGCTTATTGCTCTGCAATGATGTGACGTTCGTGGACAAATCATTTGAAAAAAATATTTTGGGTGAATGGAATCTACTGAATCGTTTGCGGAAAAAACCTTTTACTAAATAGTAAATGCCTCGCACAATAAACATTACAAAGATAGTTCTATATGATATCATTGGTTTCACTTGTTTCAATGTTTCATGTTATCAAATGTAAACACTATAATAATTTCAAATAACAATGAATAAAACTAAAATAATCATAAATAACAATGAATATCAATACATAAATGCAATAGGCAGTGTATTTATTTCAATGAGAGAATCACAAATCTTTTTCGTCAGCGTCTTCTGACCTTGACGAACATTCGTCAAACAACGGCTTATTAGCAACGTTAATCACTTGATTGAAACTTTATTTGCTGAGTGACACCAAGTGGAATCAATCTTGTCACACAGCCCCCATCATGTTTTCTTCAAAGCCTGCAGTGAAGAGAAAGGTTGGTGATGAGCACAGGCAATTTCAGGAAAAGTGGGAGACACAATATTTTTTTGTTGAGCACAGGCTGCACCCTGATGTGTCTTATTTGCACAGAGAAAATTGCGCTGCACAAGGAATACATCCAGAAATGTCATTACTCAACTAGACATGCTGAGGAGTATGCAAAATACCAGGAAGATGAGAGAGAGCCAACCAAGATTTAAAAATGTCTAGTAAGGCAACAGGATTTCTTCAAGAAATTAACCAAAGAGAATAATTCAGCAGTCGAAGCTAGCTAGCATATTAGAAAAACCTTTTTCATAAATATCACACAGTAAATGGTTTACTGTGTGATATTTATGATAATTATCAGAAAACCTCGCATCTGTTTGGTCGATGTAGTCGCTGTGTTTCACCAGCAGATGGCAGTCAAACTCAAACTGAGCTCTTGCTTCGGGTCCGCAACTGTTTCCTGTGTCCTCCGGCCGCTGCAGACTAAACAGGTCAGTAAAGTATATGACGGAAGTAAAACAGTTCAACAGTAAACTGAGCCACCAAATGATCGAATCTCTCTGTTATGAGTAATTAAAGCGTTGAAAGTAACAGTAGACTTTTCCTGGGACGCTTAGTGAGTGCTTAAATGTGATGTTTACGGCGTTTTTCCCAAAGTCACCACACGACTTGGACTATCGGCACGCTTTTACTCACTTCCGATACTTCATGATTGTTTATCAACCTATATATATGTATAGATAAATGTAAGTATATGTATATATCTATATATATGAATACATATATACATACATATATGTAGTGTTCTGTGTCCTACATGAAAGTGTTTTTATTTATATTTTGGCTCCTGATTCAGTGAGGCTCAGCTCTGTTGTGTTGTCTCTGTATGTGTCCCTCGTTTCATCTGTCCTCTCTGTGTCCAGCTTCCTCAGGCGATGATGGCTCAGGCTCCTCTCAGCATGGACCCAGACCAGTTCAGCTGCTCCATCTGTCTCATGCTCCTCAAGGATCCAGTCACTATCCCGTGTGGCCACAGCTACTGCATGAGCTGCCTGACACAGTACTGGGACCGTCAGCGTGTGTGCAGCTGTCCACAGTGTAGAGCCACCTTCAGTCCCAGACCCACTCTGGGCAGGAACACTCTGCTGGTGGAGATGTTGCAGACACTCAAGCTGAGTTTGGTTCCCTCAGCTCCTCCTCTGTACGAGGACCATGGCTTTGACCACGCTACATTTGACGTGTCTTCCGTTCGCCTTGAGAGGACTGATGGTCAGGTGAGGAGTCGGACAGCTACTCTTAGATTTTAGTAGACGTTTCGGCTTCTTCAGTTCTGATTTTGGTGTGGGAGTCCCCAGGTTATTAAACCCTGGAGTATATTTTGTTTTCCATTGACTTCTTTTCTTTTAATTTTGTGCCATGATGATGTGATGTTGCTGTTTCAGAGGCTTTTGGAGAACACGCGCAGACATCTAGCAGAGCAAATCAAAGAAAGTGACCAGGAGCTTCAGCAGCTGAAGCAAACTATGCGCTCCTTCTCTGTGAGTAGACACAACACTGAACATTTAACAGTGCATTTAACATCGTCATACTTCAAACTGTATTGTGTAACTTTTGCAGATGAACAAACATCTGTTACATTCAAACAGCCTCAGGCTACAACCTGGTGTATTTATATTTTAATGTCCATTTGCTTAAATAAATATGTTTAATTAAATTAAACAATAGTCAAATTAATTATAATGTCAAATATAACGGCCATGCTGATGTTTGTTTCCTTAGCGTCTGTCCAAAGCTGCAATGAAGGACAGTAGCCGGATCTTCGTGGAGCTGCTGGAGTTTTTGGAGCGCCGTCGCGTTGAGATGAAGGAACTGATCCGAGCTCAGGAGAAGGCGGAAGTGGCTCGAGCCGAGAACCAACTGCAGCGTCTGGAGCAGCATGTCTCAGAGCTGAGGAGGAGAGACAGCGAGCTGGAGCGACTGTACCAGAGTCAGGACCAGCACCTGATAACACAGGTGACGTGAGGTGCACACACAGACACTGTTTTTCAGTTTGTTGTCCAGGCCAGGGCTCAGACTTTCCATGCATAAAAGTAGCTGCTATCCTGCCACCTTGTGGTTGACTTCGTCATAGTGTGGAATGGATTCTCAGTGGTGATTTAAACCGCTGTATCGAGTTTAAACCTCAGATAAGGCTTCATTCTTGTGTGTGACATCAAGTGCAGTGATTAATGTTTTTAAAGGTGTCCTGATGCTTTTGCTCTGCAGATGTGTCAGTCTTACCACAGTCCAGCCTCTGCAGGAGCCCCCGGATCTCTGACAGTCAGCCCGAACGTCTCCTTCGGGCCTGTGAGGAGGGCAGTGTCAGACCTGAAAGAGCAGCTGCAAACTCTGTACCACAGAGAATTCCCAGCTATCACCTCTGTAGGTCTGTTTTCCTTCTCTTTCTACGTATATCTATATGGTTAAATGTTCCATCGTCATCACAAAGAGGTGCATTCAGCTGCTCCCAGTCTAACCAATGATTTCCTGTTTACACAGTGAAATCTGTCAACATCCTGCAGATAAAAAAGGCCAACATGGGTAAGTGCATTTTCAAAAAGATATGAGATGAAAAGGGTAAAACTGTCTGGACTACTTTTAGTATTGATTGGGCTTTTAGATTTGATATATTCTGATGTTTTGTTGCTTTTTTTTATAAAAAAAAACACTGTTTCACGTTATAATTTATTTTTAATTTTTAAAAAGTTTTCAATTCATTGAACCTTTTGTTTTGGACAAAATAAAAGATTTGAGGATGTGGTCTTTTAGAAGTTTTATATTTTCACCACTCACTCACAATATAAATAACTCACAAATACACAGCAGATGAATCTATAGTTAAAGTAATTGTTGTTATACTGTATAATACGATAACTTTTCTGGATCACAAGTTTTCCTACTGTCACCATCTTCATGTTTCTAGTTTCCTCCTTCTCTTCTTCACCTGTGAATGCAAATACAAGATAATGACAACATGAACCCTCACAATTCACATTTAGTTATAACCTAGAGAAAATGATGTGTCCCTATTTTTAAGTCTTCACAGTTTGAATCATACCGTCTTGCGCTCTCTTTTGACTCATGCAGCTATCCCTGCAGACGTGCCGGATTTGGACAGCAGAAGTAGTCTCCTTCAGAGTGAGTAGCTTCTGATCCATCACTCTAAACTCCCAAAATTTAAACTCCAGTCCAAACTTAATTAAAATCACATTAAATGTTCTGTCAAATCTAACTAACAGCTATGGACAAGACATAGTATTTCTAAATAATTGTTTGAGTTTCATATTTCCTTCATGAAAACTCTCCTCTAGTCTTTGACCTGTGTGTCTCTGACTTCAAGTTTGAAACCACACAAACTTTACAAACACTATGAATCCCTCTGTAAGTTTTTCTTTTTTTCCTCTGCAGACTTCGTTTCTCTCTCTTTGGACCCGTTTACAGCACACAAGGAGCTCTCTCTCACTGACGGGAACCGTGCGGTGAGTCGAACCGGACAACTTCACTCTTACCGGGACCATCCTGATCGGTTCGACTCATGGGGCCAGGTGCTGTGTCGCGAAGGACTCGAGGGCCGCAGCTACTGGGAGGCCGAGTGGACTGGACAACAAGTGGGACTGGGGCTCACTTACGAGAGCATCGGTAGAAAGGTACGTCCTGAACTAATTCTTGCTCTTTGCTGAAAACTGGCAGGTCCCTTAGTTGGCCAGTCACTGCATTTAAACACAGTAAATGTGTGTCCTTAGTTGACCCAGATACAATCCTTATACCTGACCTGATAGGGAAGACTTAGTTCAGATGTTGATAACAGAATACCTGTTAGGCATCATGACAGGTTTGGTTTGTCCTCTATCAAGCTCTGTTTGAATTAGACAGAAAAATGTTATGGGAGGATGCATGTGGCAAATGTCTGTGTTTGGAGAAGGTGGATTATCTCCAGTTGTAGAGAAAAACCTTTAATGGGCTCTGAAACATGTTTGGATGAGACAAATCATGTATTTAATGTGAAGCTTTCACTTTTGAGTGTTATGTCTGTTAGTTATAAAAAAAACCCAACTAATTACTAACAAATGTGTTTCAGCTCTTACCATGTGTTTAACCTTTGATACGTCACCAGGGATCATCCAATGACTGCAGACTGGGACACAACTCCTTCTCATGGGGTCTTAGCTGCAACGCCTCCTCTTTCACCTTCTGTCATGGAAATGAATCCCAGGCGCTGGCGACACCCTCCAGCTCTGTGTCAAACCGGATTGGAGTGTTTGTGGACTTTGAAGCAGGAATGATCCGCTTCTACATGGCGACACCCAGAGGAGTCCACCTCCTGCACAGCCTGAAAACCCACTTCACCCAGCCCCTATACCCTGCGGTGTGGCTTGGAGCCAATTCTACCGTCACCTTCTGCGCCGTGGACTGATGGAGCACACATCTAGATGCTGTCAAGAGTCTACACTACATTTCCTTTACTAAAATTGCATTTCAAACAGCCCTTATTGTAGTAGTATGTAGTTATAATAATAGCTTAAATTTAAGTGAAGCTAATGGAAATTAGGGTAAATAATGCAAGCTTCTTCACACTACAGTAAACTTGTATCAAAATGTTAAACGTACTTGTGCCTTTAAATGATTTCAACCTTGAAATTGTATTGTTTAGTTTAACAAAATGTGGGCTGATCTCAGCAACTATTCCAATATACTGTGTGTAGCTCCTTTCACAGATAAAGTTCACCTCGTGCTTCACTTAAGTGTATTTTTACCCACTCAGGCAGCTACTACTTTCCCCATATAACACTTCTACCTCTCACTGCTAAGCTTATGCAGTATTTGGAGAGCCATGTTACAGAAACCACAGAAAACCTGCTTGGTGAGAAAATAATTTCCTGATCCTGGTAGAGCTGTGCTTGAGCAACCTGGAGTAAGACAATCTAGAGACAGAGTAGCTTCAGTGCTCAAGGTGTTTTTAATCATTAACCATTGACAGAAATCAGCAGAGAAATGAGGTGTGACAAAAGACAGAAAACAAAACGACACCATGGAATCAGATCTTGTTGAAAGCTGCTACGTCAACACTCTGGACCTGAAACGGAGGAGAAGTGAGACGTAAATGTAACTGTGGTTATAAAAGTCTGCTGATTCATATCAAATGTACAATGTCTGTGTGTGAAGCAGAATCACTGCCATGTGCACTCTGACTGCATCCTTTTGTTTACCGTGACAGTTTCGACTGCAATCTTCCTGACAGTGCAGCCTCCTGGCAGCTGGAAGACATTCTTGCTGCCATGAGGCTGCTGTTATTGTAAGATTCTGGCAACATTACCAAGGGTGTGGGTGTGGTTACAAGACTGGTGGGGACACTGCCACTGTGTTGTCAGAACAGCACATATCAGCTATGTTTCTACTCGGCTGTGAATATGCCCCCCAATCGCTCTCCTCTCACAGCATTCACGCACACATACATGTCGATAGTGAGTGAGCATATTTTTCGAGCGTCATTGAATGCATCACAGCCAAGCAGAAACATAACTGCGAGTCACAGAGGACACGAGAGATGTGCTGTTCTGACAACACAGCAGCACAGTGTCCTCACCAGTCTTGAAACCCAACCTACACCCTTGGTAACGAGACTCTTACAATAACAATCTGAGCTAACCTGAATTTAGTTTACATGCCTGTTAAGCTGCCTTTATTATAAGCCATAACAATAAAAAAAGTTTGCAATCGACTGCTAAAACATAACACTGTCTTTTTCATGCTGAACATATTCCAATCTGAAATCAATTATAAGGTGTGATGTTAACTTTGCATTAAAAAATTATGTTACTATTGGATTTTTGAGGACAAATTTTGATTGGAAGTTTTCTTAGTATGTCATCACTAAGAAAACTTCCAATCAAAATTAGGCTGGTCCTCACAAACTTTAAAGGGTTTACTAAGGGTTAAAGACTTGGTTTTAGGTTAAGTTAAGGGGCTAGGGAATGCATTATGTCCTTGTGTGGCCATCTGTACCAAACAATGAAGAAAGAAGTACTTACAAAGTCCTCAAACTTGGTGATCTCCTCCTCCAGCATGTCAGTTCCAACCTTGTCGTCCTCCACTACACATGCGATCTGGAGTTTCTTGATGCCGTAACCCACGGGAACCAGCTTGGACGTGCCCCACAACAGGCCATCAGCCTGAACAGACCGCACACACTCCTCCAGCTTCGCCATGTCCGTTTCGTCATCCCACTGTAAAATGCAGGAGGAGGGAGGGTGTTTTAAGACACCAGATTAAAAAAGGGGGACACGGTGTGTTGTTCAGTTTAAGATTTGTAGGCGATGTCAACTTAACGTACAGGTTTGACGTCGAGTAAGATTGAGGATTTGGCGATGATGGTGGGCTTCTTGGCTTTCTTCTCTGCGTACACTTTAAGTCTCTGCTCTTTAAGTTGTTCTGCTTCTTCATCTTCATCACTGCCAAACAGGTCAATATCATCATCATCTTCCTCGTCTTCGTCTTTAACTGGAGCGCTGGTCTTTTGCGGGACGGAAGTGCCCTGAAAGGGGAAAGCTTGGTCAATATTATAGCAGTGTCTAGCTGCCAAAATAAAAGTAAAGGAAGTTATCAGTGAATGATGAAGAGACGCACATTTGTGTAGGGAACTGAAGGAGTGGAAGCCGACGTCACAGGCGCAGGAGTTTTCTCCAGAACCGCGACTCGACATTCGAGCTTGGAAAGTGCCGTCCTCAAGTCGTCAACCACTAAAGAAACAGGGACCAGACATTATTGCTTCTCAAATAATTTAATCTCAATGATAATCTCTGCTTCATTCTGACCACTTATTCTATTAAATAACAAAATAAGGACAAATGAGCATCACATTACAATCATATTTCTCTGAACAGCAGTTTAAAATGTGATTATTTATAATTTCGGTGAAGCTAGAATCCACAACTGTTTGTTGCAATATAAATGTATTAATGCCATGATTATTGTTAGAAATACCTGAACATTGTGAGAGAAACTGCCAATGTTCTCACAGTGGACAAAACAGCCTTGACACAGGTGGATAAGGGGAAAAAAAGCATAAAGTTTTTGATGATGGATGATTAAAAAAAGCCCACCTTTGTGTAAACTCTGGTTTTCCAGCTCCAGGCTCTTGATGCGAGAGACGAGTTCTCCTTGGTCTGCTGTGCTACTGCTGCTGCTGCTGCTCGTGCTCTGCACAATAGAGAAGGGGAGAAAATGACTAGTTAAAAAAAGGGGCGGCATTTAAAGGCCATCGGAGAGTTAGTAGCTTTGTCAAACCCAACACTGAAACTGAGATTTATTATGTGAACACAACACAGCCAGTGTCCATCTCAGCAGCATGTGCACAGACACAGGAGCTGCAGATGGACAAGGGTGATAAGCTGCTACTTCTTCAATAACTGTATAAAAAGATGGATGACACTTGAAACCATCAAGTGATGCCACAACACCTTGATCTGTTATGGAACATGGACTAAACATAATATAATTAAAGCACACTAGTATGTTTCTTCACTAATGTATGTCCAAGTATTTTTGTCTCTATGGTGTGGTTCTCATTTCTTGATTCAATAAAATCATGAAAAGGCGTCATGATTCACAGCTGAGATTGACTGCTGTGTCAGAGTCCATATCAAGGATGGTTTCAAAATTTCATCCATCTTTATAAACAATTAGTCTGTGTCTACAACACTCCACACAAAACCGATATTCAACAGAACAGGGGACTAAAGGTTGAACTCTAGTGAACGCAAAGCCAGAGCACGGATGTCAGCGAGGTCCACTGACAAAGCGTCTGGCAGCAGAGGTGCTTCCAGTGACACACAAGACCTGCTGGCACTTACAAGCTGGGAGTGTTGGCTCATGGAAGTCTGACCTCTCTGACACAGTGTAGTCTTCAGCTGAGGGGAATGGGATGGGAGGGTGGGTTCAGGTATGAAAGAGGGAAAAAAAATTACAAGAAAGAGGAGGGAAGATGAACAAAACAGAACTGAATAAAGTAACAACCTGGAGGAGGCTTGCTCAGGAATGTGGAGCATAAATTATAACATAAATTAACAAAAGGACAACATAGAGCTGGGACGTTGGAGAAAGATCAAACGACACAACACCTCGCATTAACAAATTCCTCAAATCACTTTTGTCATACCCTTACTTTATCTGACATTAACACCCAACTATCCTGATCTATCAATAAACTGAAACCATGTTTCAACCTTCTAATAATACCCAAGTTTGAGGAGCAACCCAAATGATCTTCACGTCAACTCTCAAACATCTGGATGTGCCAAAAATTAATTTGGAATAGCTTTTTGAACAAGGCCTAAACTCGACTATTCCCCATTAAATATAGAGGTTCTTTGAACAGCATTTGTAAAATATCCGATTACTGCTTGTGAGCTAATGAATCATGGCATATTTTTTGCATTCACTTTTAGTTTGAAGTCAAATATTTATCATCTTCGATGTAATACACAAAACTAAAGCTCAGATACAAACTTACTCCTGCAAGAGATTTCTGGATGTTTTCTCGGGCCCGTGCAATGTCTTGCAGAATGGTGTTTGGTCCAGCATCCTTGAAGAAAATGGACAGAGGTCAAGTCTTGACATGAACTTTGAGTATTCATATATACAAACTGGACCAGTATACTACACAGTCTGAAAACACTTGGGTTAGCATTTTTTTCTTGTCTCAAATTTCTCCAGAAGTAAAGTAGAGACCAAATAAACAATAGCATCAACATAACACATTTTGTGTGCAGTATGGAAAGACTTTATTTTAAGAATGTATACTGCTACTCTGACTCTGATGAAGAGAGATGGTGTGAAACAGATAAGAGATGCAACTCAAGATTATTTACATAATCAATTAATCTGTCAATTACTTTCTCAGTTTATCAAGTAATTGTATGATCCATAAAATGTCAGAAAAAAAAAAACGCGTTTCTCAAGTGTCTCGTTTCGTCCGCAAACCAAAATGATTCAGTCTTAATGATTTCCAGAAAATATTCACTGAGGAGCTGAAAAGAGCTGAGAACTTGTTTTAATTCTAAAAAACAATTAATTAATTGATTATTAAATAATTTGACAATTAATTTAGTAATTCATTAGTTGTTGCAGCCCTATAACAGAAGATTCAATAAAATTTGTATATCGTTTTCAAATATCACAGAATTTATGTTTGCCTTTGTACTTTGATTAGAATATGGAGGATGAATTTCTGGGAGATTCCCTGTATTCTGATGTACATGATTCCCTCAGACAGGAGGAGGACTCCATGTTCACTCCATGTTCACTTCACATTCACTGTAAATACAGGTCTGACGGCAAAAAAAACAAACAAAAACTTGTGTAGGTACCTGTGCTGGTTGTGAGGGGCCATTCATACGTTCATAGAAACGTCTCTCTGCCTCGTCAAAGCGAGGTTTGTCGAACCAGATCTTCTCCTGGGTCAGAAAGTCAACAGCACTCATGGTGCTAAAGAAGAGAGAGAGAGAGTCAGGAAGGAGAGGGATGTATGAGAAGGACAAAAGGAAGAAGAAAAAATGGAATGAAGAAAAGTAAATTGTATTAGACCTAACTACACTTAAAATTGCATGATCTATGTGGATTGGCCACATCATTAAAAGTTAATTATTTGTTGTGCCTGACGCTCGTATGTGTGGCCTGTTTAGAAAATGTTCAATCTGAACCAATACAAATGTGGTTTAAAACCTGTGGGTTTTCAAAAAACAGCAAAATAAAAACAGTATTAGTACCACATTAATTATACCAATGTAATGGATGAACAAATTTAACTGTAAAATTTTCAATTTTATACCCATAAAATAATTTGATATTATATGAACTTTCTACAAAGACACTATCCCCAACACACGCTTACAAAATAGGCTTTGAATAAAAGTAAAATTGACAAAATATGACAACGGTTCATTCAGTCATTCATGAAAGTAAAACTGGAAAAAAATTAAAATAAAAAAATACACACCAAATGAAAAAAAACATGGACTACAAATGAACAAAGAAAAACCTCCACATAAAAAAGGAAACTCATGAGAAAATTAAATTTCAATGAAGTGAAACATCAGGAGCCCCTTCATTCTCCCAGTTTGGTCATACTTGTCCATCAGTGGGGTGGTGGAGGTAACTGATGTGGCATTGGCTTCTGGCCTCCGGCCTTTCTTCTTCACCCCCAAGGCTTTATCACACCTGTAACCATGGAATCGGCTCTCGGCAGCATCATACCGCCACTTGTCCAGCCACACCTTCTCGCTGTCTGGGTGGAGGAAGTAGCTGACGTCACCTGCCGATAATTCTTTCTCTGCGACTTCAGGTGGCTCCTCTTCCTCTTGGATCGGGTGCAGAGCATGAAAGATATCTGCTTTACTCTGCTGGACCACCCGTTTTTCCTCCACTACTAATACCTCCTCACTCTCTGCTTCTTCATCTTCCTCTTCTACAAGGCTTTGAGGGTGGTCAGCGCTTCTGGATGTGGAGGTGCAGCTGGAGCGTTTTGAGGAATTGTTGCTGCACAGATTCTGATAAAAGGTTGCCTCAGCGCGGTCATACAGTGGTTTCTCCAGCCAAACATCTTGAAGTAATTCCACAGGGATGCGTGGCAGCCCATTACTCGACTGTCGATTAGTTGGTGTGACAGCTGTCTGCTGGACTCCAGGGGTGGCAGGAGTCGGAGCTAGAGACTGATATCCTTCATCCGGTGTTCTGGGTGCAACGGAGCGGTTGGGTGGGACTGGGAGGTCCAGAGAGTTAGGAATGGAGCGCTGCATGGATTCTTCAACAAAGTGACTTTCTGCTTGGTCAAAGGTAGTCTTGTTCACCCACACTGCCTGGACAACATGGTGACAAGCCACCTGATCTCTATGGTGGCAATCTGGACCTGAGATCGATGGAGACACAGCTGATGGAGAGTTTGAGTGTTTCTCTGGGGCTGGAGGTGACCGTTTTGACTGGCTGGTCCCATTGGACGAGCTAGCTAACCAGCACTGGTAGAGGCTCTCAGCACGCTCATAGCTACTATGTTCAAACCACACATTAGCACATTCAGACTGGAGGCCAATCAGACCAGCAGGGGTACCAGACTGCTGGCTGCCATTTTTGTCTGGCTTGTCTTTAGTATTGGTCTTGGTCTTAGTTTTCTCTTCAGGGCTGTTCTCATGATTAGATGAACGTTTCTTGCGGCGGCGGCTTTTCCCACTGCGATTTCCATCCCCATTGAAGCTGCCACTCTCTGGGGAAGATGACGTTGTCTCTCCATTTCTGTGACCCGATTCGGACTTATTCCTACACCCCAAAGCTGAGTTTGCAGACCGGTCCACAGGACAACGGTTGGAAGGCTGATCAGGCTCCAACTGATCTGCTGCAGAGCACTGGGGGATCTCCTGAGACATCGTCTTTGGTCCATTGCAAGAACAAGAAAACAAACAGGTACAGGCTTTTGGATTAGTTAGAGAGACGCACATGGAACTGATATTAGAGAGAGCTACAAATCAATCATTGTTAGACACCAAGATTGGCTTTTTTAAAAGAGCGGGTTGTATGATACAGAAAAAAACATGCAGGAAAGGAAAACCATGCAGATGAAAAATGTTGAGAGCTAAAATGCCAAAAGACGGAAATATGAATTACTGACTAGAGGAGTTATGCTGGCGTTAATTTCAGAGGAACACTTTTTCATCTGAATTTATTTGGCGACCCTTGGACAGGACACAATAAGCTTTTTACTGCTTTACAGAGACTTTTAGAGTCTGAATCATCAGAGAGCCGTAGAACAATACCTTATTTAAATATGTCTTGTGAAAGCTACAACCAGCATACTAACAAAAATTGTATTACAACTCTTTGCAGTAAAAACAAAAAACTGTCGCACTACTCAATTACATAAGAGCATGCAAAGAAAAAAAAAAGATGTCTGAAGCAAAAATATTGAATTCAAACATTGATCAATGACATTTTAAGACATGCTCATACAGTAGATTAATCCAAGTCGCAAAGAGCAAGCCATGCTATTTGACATGACATTACAGTACCATGTTGCAATACAGGAAATTCATACTCATGTGAATGTTAGTAATAATGACCAATGACCAATACACAATTGAAATGGATGAGGACACCGATTTAATGTCCCAGGCTTTTACTCACCCTCGTTGGTGAAGTTGCTGAGCTCAAACTAGTAATTAAGTCAAATGCTCAACAATTTCTTTTCATCCAGTGTATTGTCAGCCATTAAAAAAAAGACATTTACAATCACCAACAGTTACACCAATAAAAAAATACAAATAATAATAATAAAAAAGAACAACAGCAACATGAGACTCAACCAAGGTATGTTGATATTTTATGGAATACTCACATGTCAAATTCTGAATGCACAATGGGGGAAAAAAATTACATTTAAAAAGGTTTTATACAAATAATAACATCAAAGAAAGCTTTTAGTTTTGAGAATACAATGTTTCTTTTAGGGCTGCAACTAGAAATTATTTTTGATAATCAATTAATTTCACATTTAATCGATTACTTGTTTGGTTCTTAAAATGTTAGTAAATGTTGAAAAACGTTGATCAGAATTTCCAAAATCTGGAATTGACGACGTTCTTGAATGGAATGTCTTGTTTTGATTTCTGTGTTATATAGAGCAAAGAAACCAGTCAATATTTACATTTAAGCACCTGCAAAAATCTTGTTTCAATATTTAAAAAAAAAACACAAATTAATACAGTATCAAAATAGTTGACGATTAATTTAGTGATCAATTAATTGAATTGCAGTCCTAGTTTTATTAAATAAAATATAGGGCTTAAATAAAAACAACCCCACAAACCTCCATTTTCCTCCTTGCTTAAAACAATAAGATGTGGAGACAATTTATTTTCCTTATCCTCGACAGAACTGCACATTTGCTGTCCCATAAAAATCACGTCAGTTTGAGCAATTGAGCAAATGAGTAAGCAACAAAATCCCCTAAAATGCCGACTTTGTGACATTTTCAATTGTGCAAGCGAGTTGGTTTATCGCCAAGGCTGCAGCTTTTAGTGAATTTGAGAGTCATGATGACTATTCATTTCCAGGTTAGAGAGGACAGCGATGCGTGTCGAGTAAAGGACAAGTGCTTTAGAGGAGCTTTTAGGAGCAGCTTGTTTGACAGCTAGTGTGGTAGCACATAAGCCATAGATTTACAAGGTTAACAGAAGCAAACTTTTTTTATTATTATAATTAATATTATTTGTTAGACTGAAGCACTTTATTCACACTTATGCCAGTTTCCCTTGGGATCAATAAAGCATTTCTGACTCTGATAGGGTCTTTAAAGTACTGCTATTTTTAGCCACACATTTGGTGCACTAGTATTTCTGGCTACAGTGTACATGTGGGCTCCATTACAAATAAACTCCATGTGTACACACGGCAATGAAGGTACATGTCAATGGCAAGCCTTTTTAACAATTAATCACCAAGTCTGACAATCTGAAAATACGTGTTTCAGATATCTACAACATCATTATGACTGGTCATAATTCAAGTTTACCTTAATATGATATCTTTAATTATCCTGAATTACAATTCAAGTTCATAATTGAAAAAGGACAATGGAGATATTTTCAATAGAGGATATTTAAAGACATCTTGAACTTGAATTACAACCAGTCATGACTGTAGATATCCAAAACTGGAATTAGAAATACCTACAATTCGCAAATGATTTGTAGACATCTATAATGGATGGCAAAAGTGACGTCCTTCTGACTAGTAAATCCTGAATTATCTGTAACATCACTGAAGCTCATTCGGTGGAATTAAATGTATGGCAGAAAGAATTTTGTGTAATATGAACACCAAAAAATCATTAGTGTCAATTAGACTGCCTTTTAAACGGCATATATTGTAAATCTAGTACTAACTGACAGAAGTAATAACCAATTAAATTATCCTGCACAGCCAGGATGCGGTACAGAAAAAGGCTCTTTAAATTCTCAACACAGCTGTCATCATGACAAGGTGCGCCCTGCTAATATTAGCTTTCTTTCCTAGGTCCTTGCTAAATGAGATGCTACGAATCACATTACACAGGGCAGCCGAATGAAAAAGAGGTTTTTTTTTTTAGTGAGACTAAAATATTTTTGACGTATGTGAAACACGTCAGAGCCTGTCTCTGAAGCCGGTGTCGTCCCGGCGTGTCTATGGGGAGGCAGTTAGCGTTAACACGAGCACTAGCACTAGCCTTCTGCCCCATCCAGCTAGCCTGTTAGCCGAGCCGAGCCGAGCCGAGTTCCCGCTTGCCGCAAGTCACAACATATTCCACATTTCCCCATCATGTCTTTTAACAGAACGTCGACACTAAGGCCCCGCCTGTCACACAGTCATCACTGAGAGTTACTTACTGATGTGTCTTTTTAGTCTTGAAGGAGTGAGACCAGGCCGATGGACAAGAAGCGTGTTCCTGCAGCCGTGAGTGACAACGAAGAGGAAGAGGAGGAGGAGGAGGAGGAAGGAGTAAAGCGCAGCAGTGTGTACGTGCGTTTGTGTGTGTGTGTGTCACAGCAATCCTTTATAGTCCAGTCAGTATTGTCTGCATGTGCAGCTGACATATTATAATTATTATATAATCATCAATATGACAAATCAGAGATGTTTGCTGGGGTTACTGCAGTGGTCATTATTAAAGTACTAGTACAGTACCTACATCTTCACCTTCAGTTAACTAATCATGGGTCTACTGGGCCCAGACCCCAAGCCTCTGCTCTACTATCCCGATATTTACGCTCCCACGTTATTCATCCCAATATTAAAAAGTTAGCCTGAAGCCAAATAAACATAGTTATGTTTTATATCTTAATATGGCCCCTCTGTTATCTACCACACTTTGTGTTATTCAGCACTTATCTGAAAAGTGCTCCTCAGCCAAATAACACTGGTCATTATGTACTGTCTTTAAAGGGCCCCTAAGGCTATGTTATTCACCCCTGATGTCTTGAGGGGCCCCTCAGTCATATTATTATTGTCATTAGCCAGGTGTTGCCTGATAAAAAGTACATTTGGCTAGTGGGGGTGGGGGGGTCATGACCTAATTTGACCTAATTTTTAGGTCAAAATATTTAGCTCTGCAGGGTGGGGGTGACATTTTCCAGTCTGTGCCCAGGGGCCCACTGTCTCATAATCTGTCCCAGCTACACAGCACGCTGTCTTCCAGGTCTCGTCAGAAGCAATACATCTCTCAAAATTCTACCGTACTGCACACACTGGAGCCCTCAGTAAGTCACCTGTCAATGATGATTTGTTAAGGTTAGGCTCATTTCTGTTCATCAAAAATGAGGGTCTGCCTCATTAGGATCAGGTTTTGGTCCCCATAAAGACTACTTGCCCTGACAAGTTCAGTGTTTATTCCATAAAAAGGGAGATATGGTGGCTGGCATTTTTACCTCACAACAAAAGGGTCATCGCTTCAAATCCGTATTTTGTGTGTGGAGTTTTGATGTTCTGTGTGTGTGCACATAGGTTTTCCAGATACTCTGGCTTCCAACCACAGTCCAAAAACATGCAGAGGTTAAACATGTGGAGGATAAAGTGGAAACGAGGTAAATGTCATTTTGGAGGCTGTATTTTTGTGGTTCTGGGTTACATTAAGAGGTGTCACTTATACCACTGCAATAAATGAATTAAGAGTTACAAGGACATTTTGACAGAGACAACGTTACACAGGAAGGTTTAATGGTGAGAAATCTCATTAAAGGAGAAAGGGCCTTTTTTTAAGTGATAGAACAAGACAAAGATTGCTCTACAAAACAAAAGTGTGCTAGGAATCTGAATATTCTAATAATTTAGCAAAAATAACAGTTAAGGTTTCAGCACACAAACAATAAACAAAAGGAACTAAACATATTTGTTAAGCTGTTTAATGTGAAACCAGCTGATAAATCAGCCAACACAAACTCACCCAACTGCAAAACAACAAGGCCAAAGCTACAGTATGAACAACAACAACCTCCCTCTGCTCAAGGACCTAACCATTCTGAGGAGACTGAAGTATGTGTCTATATTTGGGACAATATACTGCTTTACAGCTTCCAATTAATTAAGTTAAATAAATAAAAAAAAATAAGGCAATGCACAAAGTGATCCTTTCCCCCATTATTGTAAACTATCTCTACACACTTGGCATTGTAGATAGTCAATACTGTAGTTTTCTACAGAGTGACTCGATGAATCCAACACCTGAGACTGAAGCTATCACTGGGATTCAGCCGTGTACTCGCAATCACCCTGACGTCATTATCACTAATTTAAGTGCCAGGCTGCATACAGCCAAATATTTAATACCATATTTATATAGATACTGTACATCCACATGTTTAAGAGCCTTTCTGCACTACACAATACATGCATGATATAAGCCAATCAAGGCCAGTAAGGCAAAGGTTGAAGTTTCCACAAGATGTTTCTTGGCCTGACTGGTGCTACATAACAGATTGAGTCTTCCTCTACACAGTATAGATTAGTATCCCCATTTTGTTATTTGTAGTCAAACTCAAGCTAACACCGTCTCAATAATGGCACAACTTCAAAATCAAACATTTATGTATGACATTTAGTGCATCATACAATAGACTGCCTTCATCATTATTACTGTTGTGCATGTAAGAAGTAGTCACTCTCTCTTAAGTACCTCTCAGTGTCAACGTGAAGCCATTTTTTTAAGTTTTGCTCACAATTCATTCTGGTCAGAGAAAAGTTAAGTATAAAATGCACTTGTTTAGGGGAAATAAGAGCAAAAATCTCCAGTTTTGTTTCTGTGTTTTATGATGAGGTTGAATTTGTCAGGTTTGTCATCACTTTTTTTTCATGTTGGGCTTTAAGTTCAATGAGTCCGTTATTGAAAAGCAGCCGTCATTTTCGGTTTGCCGCCGCTGACTTACGGCCAAGCTCCCTGGCTCTCTCAGTGGCAGACTCCACAGCGCTCATGGTTGATGCCCTCACGCCGCCTTGTTCCAGCATGTGAAGCCCGTAAATAGTTGTTCCACCCGGGGTGCAGACCTCTGAGCGGAGTTGAGCTGGATGCTTGCCGGTGTCACGCATCAATCTCCCAGCACCCTGCAATACAAAGTTAAGTAAATGAAGAGGACTAAATCAATAGCCCTGTTATCAACATTCATCTCATGTAATCTGGTCACATGGTGTGGACACACCAAAGTCATATTTAAGATCTGATCACTAAGGCCTTATTCAGACCAATCAATTTACATAAAACAGGAAGTTCAGAGGCATCGCCTGAGGAAAGCACCTACTGGACAATACCAGCTGTCAATCACACTGGTGTCCACTCAAATGTGCTGTGTTTTATCACCTATTTTCCTCTTCACTGGAACATAATTTACAAAAGTGGCATGATGTGTTTTTGGGAGACAACCAACTTTGCCAGACCCCTCCATTCAAACCAAGTTCAAAATTGCCTTTATTCATGCAGAAAAATGTGTTCAGCATCCCCAAACCATCAAATCATAGAGATTTGTGACTGTATCTGAAGATGCATTGGACCTTCAATTAGCACTGTCCACGTGCGATCTCATCCGGATAGATGATTGTAATACCACATTAGAACAGGGTGAAAAAACACATTGGGAGATGATTTTGAACATCTTTTTAACTGCGTGAATAGAAGATCTTGTGCCCTATCCTCTGACCTCTAACTTGCTACACCTTCATAAATAACACACACAAAGTGATGAGGAATGTGATGTGAGATCCCATCAGAGGTGGACACGACAGATGCATGAGGAGATGCTGTCTGTTTCTGATCAGATCACTGAAGATGCATGTTATTACCAGGTAGGCACAACAATGACGAACCACAGAATCTTTGATTTAGGCATTTAGTGCACATTGTTTAACACGAAGCTCAGAAAATGTGCGGTATTTTGAGTTTCTGGATTTCAGATAAATTCCCTTTTTTATTTTATCTGTGGCCACAAATCTACTGGGAAAAAGGTGTAGAAATTCCTATGAACAGCATATGTTCAAGGCTTGACTGTACCTGTGTTATATTCTGGTCGTATGCTTAAAGGCATTCTTGTAAGTAAACAGAATATATACTATAATCCCAACAGACTGACACAAACATTGTAAAACTGACCAGAACAGTCTGAGATGCAATGCTGTGGGCCAGAGAACTCGGCATGCCCATTTTAACGGCTCCTTCTGCCAGCGCTTCAGCAAACAGATACACCTGCAGAGAAGAGTTACATGCATCAATTGCAGGATACACAAATTTACTATCACCATTTGGTGTGTGTGCAAATATAATATATTATCTGCAGTTAGTTATTACATCCAAGACATGTTTGTTGACCAAAGATATCCACCATATGACAAATTGTTATTGATATGCTGAAAAAGCATCAGTGATGTTAAAAAATGACACATTCATTTATCTCCTGACCTGATCAATTGGACTGAGGCTAATTTGTGTACCCACACAATTCGAGGTCACTTACAAAAGCGACTCCACTCCCGCTGAGTCCTGTATGGATGTCAATCCAGGCCTCAGGTCCTTCCTCCACCAAACCACAGTGATGTAACAAGGAGCGAAGCAGAGCTCCGTCCTCCTCTTTTGCATGCGATCCCCTTGCAAAGACCAGAGCACCTTCCTGAACCATACATGGTAGATTTGGCATCAAGCGGACAGTGACCGTGTTCTCTGGAAGGAGCTTTTAAGTCAACAGACAGAAAAAGGGTCAACAGAATTCAGAAATTTCAAGTTCATTACATTGTGGCTGTTGTACTCACCTCCTCTAATGTTGCTAGTGTTATTCCTGCCGCAACAGACACAACTATGTGTCTGTCTGTGATGTGTTGCGCGATCTCATTGAGAACTGGTGGAATAAGGTGAGGCTTGACAGCCAGAAAGACCACATCCGAACCACACACCACCTCTATATTGGAGTGAGTGACAGCGACCCCGAGCTCCTGAAGGAAAGTAGACAAAGTGATAGTAACCCACATGAAGTGATAGATGTGTTACATTGTGTCATAATGATCGTATTGTAGTGCCAGAACAAAAATGTAGTGCAAATAAGATGAACAAAGTAGAAAGACAGGAATAATAAACCAATAGAAATGTGTATTTACATTCTGTATTTTCACCAACTTAAGAAAGACTTACTGCAGCGCTGTATTTTAACATTGGTGTAAAATACCAATGTTAAACCAAAGCTATTGGTGTGAAATGGTGTTACGATGAGAGATCAATATTTTCTCAGGCAGCATCAAAAGTTTCAGAACCACTGCTTTAAGGTGTTCCTGGACTGTTACGTTCATGAGAATGAGATGGCTGTTGGTATGTGAAAAAAACATTACAACCTAAAAATGGAATGGCTCTGTGCAGACCTGACTGTGAACATGAAAAGTACCTGAAACCGTCCTAGATTCCGGACTGACGGTGCGCTCACTTGAATGTTTTCAGCAAGAATATTCCCTATATTAAAATAAAAACAACAACAATATACAGTTAGACAACTTCACTTTTTTATGAAGCTCTCTGCCTGCATTACTGATACAGTGCTTTACTAACCAGACAAGATGCCCTTTGCAATGCCATAGGCCATGTTGCCTGCACCAATAAAACCAATTTTTAACTGCGAGTCCATCTCAGGGTCCATTTTGATCTGAAAGAGGGACAGAGGACAGATAAGAGCGGGCAAATCAACAGAATGTAACAGGTGTGTTTCACAGGACAGCACCACAACAGAATCACACAATTATACTATAGATATATAGTTAAAATAATAATTGCAATACAATTAGAGCCTCAACAATTAGTCCATCAATCAACTACTCAGTTGACAAGTGTTTTGAAGATGTTATCTTTCTGTTATTATTCAAGCATAAGACATTAAATGCTGTTGATGCTGAGGGTTTATCAGTAAAGAAACATGTTAATGATTTTAAGATTTTGTGAATAATGTTTCCAGACCTGAAGTAATATCTGCGGCAAAGGAGGCATGTTTTTTAAGTTTTGTCTTATGACTGCACCCATTAGCTAATTAAAAGTTTAGAGCAAGAACAAAAAACAGCTCAGACGTCACACAGTCTGGCTCTAAATCAGATTTCACATTTGCTCATACCTTGTGACACTTTAGAAAACAAAGCAGTGGAAAAGGCATGTTGTAATCAGATTTTCCAAAACTGATCTTTCTGTTCATACATGGTGTTAATTTTGTCTTGATCAGAAGTAAATGCACCCAAGACACACCGAGGACACTTTAGAATCTGATGACCCAGACCACATTCAGAGGTTAAGTGAAAAACATGTGACCACACTCTTTCAGCTGCGTGAACACAATTACTTCCCGATCCACACTGAATGAACGTCCCACACAACTAATGTCTTCAAATCCACAAACTTTTCATGAGTGTTTTGACCTCAACACCTCCCGACTTCAATCCCATCAAGTATCTTTGGGATGGGGGTCTGACCGAATAAATGCTCTACAAAATGAATGCACAAAAAAACAACAACTTGAAAATTGGAAAACCTGTGAAGACTGGAAGCTGTTATAGCTGCAAAAAGGGGCCAACCCCATATTAAAGTCGTGTATATGTTTTCGGTTTCAGTACTTGAATACAGAATACATGTTTTCAGACTCTTCAGCTTCTTAAATGTGAATATTTGCTAGTTTCTTTGCTCCATATAACAAAGAAATAATTAAAACGTCAGCGTTTACGGATCAACATTTTTCAACCAATCAAGTAGTCGAATAATCGAGTGTGGCTAAAATAATAATTTTAGTTGCAGCACTGTTGTGTTTTAGCTTTAAATAACACGGAGTTAGGAGGGTTGTCATCAAAACAGACGCACAACGAGCAAACGAATGCATGCATCCAGACACTACATCACAGTTATGGGCAAGTGACTGAGATGACATCGCACCCCTACAATTAAATCCAGGTTCTGGGTGCTATTGTCCGGGCAGGGCTGCGGCCAGTGTAGCATTGACGCGTCTCCATCCGAGTCTTCAGTCACTTCATCGTTCCTGTCTGAGTTCACTCCAGCCCCGACCAGCGGGTGTCTGGACTCCATGATAGCGACCATTGTCTTCTCGTAGCGCCACCAGCCCTGTATCTTGGTCGGAGCCGGAGAGTTGGGCGCTCTCTTGCACTTGTAATACGCACTCTTGAGGAGTTTCCAGCGAAACTTTAACTGGTCCACGGACCTGTGGTAGCCGGCAGCTGTCATCCTCCTGTGAGCCACCTTGAAGAGTGTGTTATTCCTCACTTTCCTCCCGTCCAAGCATTTCTTCATGTCCAAATCCTTGAGGATTTCAAGAAACAACTCCGTCTCCTTCACGTCCCAGTTCTGCTTCTTCATGCACGCGTCGTCCATTGTTGTGGTAGAGCTGTCGAGGTAGCTCGACGATTAACGACCGTTAGCTGAAATCCTCACACGGCTAGGTGGCTAAGTAGCATGTCTGATGTGGCAGTCGGGTCAGAGCTGTGCTATTGCTAGCTACAAAGTTAGCCGTTTTTAACTCAGGTGTCGTGAAAAGGAATGCGAGAAAACTGTTAAGACCCCCTCCTTAAAAACCACAACATCTGAAACCGACCGTCGCTACTGGTACCTAAGGGATAGCGAGAACATAATCCAGGACAGATTAGAAATACAATGCATGTGTGTTTAACGAACTGGACAACCATAAACTAACACGGAGTGACACAAACACGATGCCACTCGATGCCGTGAACGACACCGGCTACGCTAACGCTCGTGTTTGAGATGAGTATTTATTCACCTGCTGTGGGGTTATTTTCAGATTCGCTGGTCTCCGACGCTTTGTAAGGTGAAAATTGCAGTTTAAACTTTGACTGTCAAGCACGTCGGATCCACAGCCTAACCAGCCGAGGGTAACACACTACTGTATTCATGAGGTGTCGGAACAGGAGGAAAAACTATTTCCCGTGAACGCCCCCTCAAATCGGAGCAGTGGCTCTTTTTTTCTAAGTAGGGTTCCTAACGTCTGTGTTCCTAATACATTCCTTAATTAATCACATAGGACCCTTCACCTTGCAATTTTATTTATACTTTACCTTTTGTACACTGTTGCTGTGTGGAGCACCCACAATTTCGTTGTACCCTGATGTGCAATGACAATTAACTCTATCCTATTCTATTCTATTCTATTCTATTACACCTTACCTTGGATGCAACAAAGTAATCTTGTATATCACGAATTACCAAAGCACAAATTGTCTTTTATTCTTTGTGTGTAGTGTCACTTACTCCTTCTCAGCACCTTATGTGCCAAAAATGTCACATTCGCATTAACAGCAATTACAATTTACCTTGAATTATTATTTATTTATTTGTTTCTTACGAACATGAAAATGTATTCGGTCATTATTTTCTGAATAGCATACAACACTGCCATCTGCTGGATTGTCAGGGAATTTAAATTCATGCCAAACAGGAAAATGGTAGTAAAAATAGCAAAAAAAACCAAAACATATTCATAAATTTGAGGCCAGCATCTCGGAATGAAAGCACCACAGGGGATTATCTGCCTCCGTGTTGTCCTCTCCCTTGTGTTTCACCAACTGTCCTCATGTCCTACTTCACAACATCCATGAACCTTCACTGCTTCATCTTCAACATCCTTTGTCCAATATAATAACTATCCCTCTTCTTTATGTGACCAAACCATCACCTTGACTCTCTTAATTTGTTCCCTAACTGTTCAACATGAGTCGTCCCTTGAATATGCTAATTTCTAAACCTGTCCAACCTGGTCTCTCTCAGCATCTTCAGCTCTGCCACCTCCAGCCCCACATTCTGTCTTTTACGCCTTGTTTAGACTGCAGCCCCAATCAGATTTTTAAGCATATCCAAATTCAATCAAACTTTTTTTGGCAGTCGATCCAATTTTCGCAAAGCTGATTCAAACCACAAATGGAGGTGGTTTGGAATGTGATTATGATCAGATTTTTACAGATCTGTTTCAATCTGAAAGTCTTGGATATTTTTGGGTGGGGTAGCTCAGTGGTTAAGACCGGTACCCTGTGTGCAAAAGACTTTATGGTTGCAAGTTCAGCTCCACCCCTGGCAGGTTGTACTCAATTCCTCCTTACAATCCTTGTAAGTCGCTTTGGGTAATAGTGTCTGCTAAATGACATGTAATGTAATTTGCAGCATGTCTAAAATGGCGACGACAACAATGACATAGATCCAGGGAGACAGTATTAATTGGATGTGATGGACACAGTGGAAGACAATAGTTTAAAAATCAGACAAAAGTTTGCTCCACATCACCATTTTATCTATTATCTTTATTTTATTTGGACTACTTATTTGTCGTAGTGTGTAACTATTGAAATCCACGTGGAAGATGAGACGAGACAATGTCAATATGGACACCTGCAGATGAATCCAATTTGGGCTGCAGTCTAAACAAGGCCTTTGACAGTTCCACTGTCTATAAGTCACACACCATAACAGGTTTCACGACCGTCTTGTAGACTTTCCCTTTCACTTATGCTGCTCTCCCTCTGTCACACATCACCCCTGACACTCGTCTCCACCCACTCCACCCTCCCTGAGCTCTCTTCTTCACCTCTCTTGTGCAATGTCCATTTCTTTGGGTGGTTGAGGACCAGGTATTCAAACGTGTCCACTTTCTCTACCTCTACTCATTGCATCCTCACCATACCTCCTATCTCACTGATCACTGGTATTTTGTCTTGCTCCTAGTAACCTATTGTAGCCTGGAATATAAAATTCTATGAAGTGTAATATAAATGAAATAGCTGTCAGACCACATTACAAAAATTGACACTACTGTGACTGTCTTTAAGCAGAAGAACCACGAGCATTTGAAAATATGTTAAAATCTTCTTTAGCATTTTTACAATGTGGGAAAACCTGTGAGGTTGCCCTGTGATATCTTTGTGATCACATGCGATTGCACGTAGAGAGTTCTCCCATGATGATAACAAGATAAGATAATCAAAAAAAAAATAGTAAAGTGTACACCTCCATTCCTTTGCCTTGACACAAAGAGATCATACAAAGAGTAGATACATCATGGAGTTAGTAACATAGTACACAATGTCAAATGTAGGGCTGAGCCCGCGACACAAAGCTCATAATGCAAATTTACAGCAAGCTTTAATTTTCATTTTATTGTCTATTTAACATTGTCAACACAACACTGTCTCAGAAAGAAACCTATGCTGTGTGTCAAGCAAATTGTCACGGAAACCCGATGGTGCAGGAAACGAAGGCATAAACGGGTATCTCTACACAACAAAGTCCAAATCTAAATCTACATCTTCTCTTTAATGTTCTGTTTGTCTGCCACTGATGGAATCCAGCAATTGATTTAATGCATTCATCAAGAAGAGAAAACGCCCTAAATTCCATCAAATGCAGAAGACTAAACACTCACTGTCTAACTTGATGATTATCACCAAGGATACATAAACATAAATGAACTCAAACTG